>NC_061813.1:4077265-4377265 GCF_021462225.1 Girardinichthys multiradiatus | reverse complement strand
CATATTTTTAAAAGCATAAAATAATAAAGACAGCTATTAACATGACTGACTCAAAAGTAATTTCAGTTAATAAAGCGCTCTTCTTTGTGGTCTTTTAGCAGTTCTTTTAGCTAACCAAGTGTCATTAGCTCTGTCAGTTTGGACTCTTTCTGGAAATCACTCCAGGTTAACATGTTTAAATGCTCTCTTACCCAGGTCTGTTCTAAATCTGGTAACAAACATATGATGAAAAGCCTCACAGCCCAATCTATGTTGTGGGGCTGAGTCATAAACGCAGTCAGGTAAGGAGAAGCAGTCACAGAATTACCTCTTTAAAGCTACACCAAACAGCGTGGCTACCAATTGTTCAAACTTGCCAATAAATTAGGGGTGGGCGCAGGGGCGTTTTTAGGGTCTCAAAACATTGGGGGCTTTAGCCCAAATCCAAAATATTTAGATTTCAATAAGACAATTTATAGGTAATTAAAATTTTAATAATATAGGACATATTGTACCAGTTCTCTGTCTCGGCTGGCTTTAGACTGAATGTAAATGATTGTGAAGCAAACAAAAAAGGTTTGCAATAATTTTACTTTTAATTTTTGTTAGAAGCTGAATGAAGAACAAGGAGAAAAAGAGTTTAGGCCTGATGAAAAAACATTTTGCTCAAGCAAATACACATTTTGAGGTATTTAGAAAAGAACTTAATCTGAATTTTTGCTGACAAAAGTTTTTCTTAAACTTAGAGATGTTTACTTTGGGCCAGATAAATGTGCTTCTTTTGTCATCTACAAAAATTACCTTTTTTAATGTTACATTCTCATCAAAGTGTTCCACTCCTGAGGCTCCATTGTCTTTATTCTTATTGTAGCGACCATCAAGTTCCATTCTTTTGGTCGCTTCTGGGTTTGGGCGAATCCAGGTTCCAATGCGCTTACAGATAATATCTAGACTACCAAATATGTTGGGGAATGCTCCCATTTATTGAACAGCTTTTGTTTAATCCACTGAGCTCTAACACAACACAAGACAACCAATAAAAGCTAAACTTGGCCAATAGAGCGGTAAAACCGTAGGACCTTCCCTCACCCAAACCTTGTGCCTTCTCCTTCTGCACCTATATAACTTTCACCCCACACCGACACCAGTGGTAGAATGAAATACAGGTCAGTGTGTAAACCAGCGTGAAAACACCACCCAAAACAAACCAAATAAAATAATTCAAATTATAACCCAACACCAAGAACATAAATGGCTCCTACACTTATGTTTCAAAAAAGGAAAGTGGAATAAGGTTGATTTTCCAAATTCTTTGTCAAATGGTAAAATTCTAAAACACATTTATTTTATTATGCCAAGAGCTTTCGAAACATTTTATTAAAATTGTTCCTTCTTTTATGAACCTGTTCCCTTTAATCGCCATCTTTTCAGCCCTTCATTCCACTTCTGGAGAAATTTGGCCTGCCAAAAATAATAAATGACAAACCTTATCAGTACTAATATTACAGTTATTAATAACTGTATACATATGGTATGTATGTCTCACCTTCGGTAAATCTGTATCCTTGTTTAATTAGTTTAGTTTATATAATATTTCATGTGTAACTCAGAAAAATAAAATAGTTAATTAATGGTCCACCTGTAATTAATTGCTATGATTTATTTCTCAATTATACTGCATCTTTGAAGCCAGAGCTGTATGTTTAGAATCAGCACAGAAGATATGAAAGAGAATAGGGAGGCTTACCTTTGCAGTTTCTACTACGTCTTACTGGCACCAGGAGATATTTTCCTGGTTTATTGAGCAACACTTATTTTTCTGTCTACATGTAGAACTAGACTATAAGACCGGCTGCAGCAATAAGATGCAATGTGCTGACCTGAAGGACCTTTTATTGTGTTCAGCTATGTTAGGATTAAATGCTTTTATTTTGACTGAAGTAAAGGACCAGATATTTTCACATTATGATGCAAATCCGGCTAGAACCTCACAGAGAAGCGGTTACTACTGTTTTCTATCACAGCCACATCATTTAACTTTACCTGTAGCTCAGGTGAAAGTCCCTCATCATGACCCTGATGATGCTCATTAGAGTGAACCTCCACCTCATGTCTTGCTGGGTAAATCAGTGATTAGCTATAACTTAAAATTAGCCCATTCCGGTCTCGGATCGGTACTACCATGATGAGATTGATTCTTTTGTTGCACCCCTCGGCAGCTTGTTGTGGCCCGCTGCTGCGTGTGCTAACAGATTCAGCTCAGTCACAGTTTACCAAAAACATGCTAGACTTGCTGCTAGGTGATTTCTTTGAATAAAACTCAACTGGGGGTCTGAAAATCTAGCAACAATTGTGCTAATTTGGCAACACTGCAAACCACTCTGCAGACTCCTACATACAAACTAATGTGTTTTATCATAATCAACTAACTAAAGGCAAAATTGCAAAATTATTCAACGATCATCACTTTACAAGTAAAAAGTATTGGTATTAATATTGGCAATGCTAGCCTTGTATTTACTTGGTATAATATTAATACCAATATTCCCAGCATCGCCCACCCTTACAATAAATAGCTTCAGAGCCAGGTCTTTTAGGAAGAAGTATGGGAAATACTTGCCTTCAAACTAAAAGCCAACAGATTTCAAATGGGTAAACCTTATTCAAAACCAAAGAGGTAATGATATTTTGAAGAATCATTTATAGCTTTGGTGGCTACATAAGGTGTACAGTACCATGGCAACATGTTATAAAGTATTTATTGATATAAAATCTTAGCACCACATAGACACCCAGAAGGAATGGTTGCAGTTTAAGACATAATTTGGCACACATCCAGATAAGCAAATAATGCGGTTTATAAACATCTAGCATGTCTAGAAGCAGCACCAGAGGACATCAGTGCATCACAAGTGCGGGGACAGAGTAACATGCAGTTCCTGGAGCATCTGAAAGTCAGTAAAAACAGAATCAGAATCAGAATCAGAATCAGAAAAGCTTTATTGCCAAGTACGTTTTTGGACATACAAGGAATTTGTTTTGGCGTAGTCGGTGCAATACAGTACAAATTAAACAGTATAAACATATCTACAATATAATATAAATATATGTGCACAGTTTTAAGTGAGTGAGAGTAAATATAGAGCAGTATAAGATGCAAGAGCAATACAACAGTGCAGGTGATCATTGTGCAAGTAAAGCAGTGCAAGTAAAGCAGGAGTCCAAGCTGTCCAAACAGAAAGAAAAGGCATCTGTTTTCCAGGAGCCTGAAATAAACCACCACTGGGATTACAGATGTGCCATCAGGTGAGAGAGCAGGTGGCAGTGCTGTCTTTTTTAGTATGTATTCTTTCCAAGGATGTTTATTTTATTATATCCTGTAGAGTGCAAGCAGTTTTTCAGAGTCACAGTCTGCAGTGGAAGTGGCAGTCTAAAAGGGAGAAAATGCACTTTTTCCAGTATTTAACCTGCCATTCACAACAACCGATTTAGCAACCTCACATCCAAACATGAGCTCCGACATCAATCAAAACAGCACCAGACATTTTAGAATTGAGCAGTGTGATTCTAATTCTATACATATCCATCAAACTGGACTATTCCAACTGGGTGCCTATCCTGGTGCCAAACATGTTTTCATTCATATAAATGTAAACATTGAGAATTTTGTAATGGAGTTTATGATTTTGAGCTGCTGTAGAACCAAAGTTTCTTACCAGTGTAACTCAGCTGTCCCAGACAGGCCTTTAGTCAGGCTGGTAGAATGGCTGACAGCCTACCGTTAATATTGTTTTCTTTTAATAAGGTATTTCATAAGCTCTTCTAATGGCCAGAGACTAACCCAACTAAATCTCACTGTTTTTAGCATGATGACAATCATTTTGCTGACCTGAACCACGCTGTTGTTGCTGTGTACAAATGTGGACACACAAAGCAGGATTTTTTCAAATTAGCACTTTGTGCAGAAATGTATCATGTGACATGTTGCCCTGAGTGCAGCTGGCAGTGAAGGGAGCTTTATTTTGCTGATTAGCAACAGAAATGTGTTGGCACTTAAAAATTAGGACTACTGGAAAGTGAGAAAATGATATTTGAAATATTTTGCTATGTCATGTTTCAATTTATCTCCAGCACTTGTGAAAAGTGGGAAAAGCTCATTTACAAATCACATTCACTTTCTTGCTGTGATTGTTGGCTGTCGAAGCCTTATCCATCCACATCTGCTGTACATCAACAAGAAAAAAACTCTAATCCTGTTGCTCGCTTTATGTTTTACAATCTTTTCTACTTACTTGTATATATATTTGGGGGAAGTCCTGAAATGTTTTCCTTGCTCTGTTTTTGATTATGTAAGTAGGACCCTCATGAGGAGTTTGCCTTCATTTTGGAGTCTATTTGTCTTTTCTTGTTATCTTTGGCCGAATTGGTTGTTTTTGTATTCACCTCACAGATTTCCACTGCCGTTGTTCACTGCTTTCACTGCAGGTATTTTCAGTTGCTTTGTTGAGGCTTTTACTGCATCTTGTATGTCAAAGATGTCTAATTTTGTCACAGCTTTCACTATTTATCCAGCTGGGGTATTCTGTACTTTGGAGAGAGATTGATGGTTGCTCTTTGATGACCACGTATAAAGAAAAGTCTTGTTTTTGATATGTTCATATGTTGAATACATACATTGTATGTCATGAACACTTTGTGGGCAAAGAGTTATTACCACTATCATTGACCTGTAAATGCTTTGACAATAAATATTTGAATAAGCTACAGGACATTTCTACAGAAAGGTAAAGGGATGTATAATTGTAGCATCATCCATTTATTCATTTATTTTTCATTTTACTTTTCGAAATCAGAATTCAACAACATATCTGTAAAGAAAACACGACTAAATGGATGAGGTGAGGCTGAAGCTTGCAAAATCCTTTGTTTCTGCTTTAATCTGTTGTATATCTCTGTACAGAATTTTGAAAGGTACAGTTCTAAAACGAGTGACAATGGGTTGCTAAATACTCAGGCTGTGCTAATGCTCCACCATACCATATAACTGTTTATGAACATTAATAAAATGATCATTTTGTTACTGTGCTGCTGTTCTGGTGATTTATTTTACATGCACAATCAGGATTATCATGGAAAAACTTATGAATCACCCCAACCATGGAAGAATTTTTCCTTTTAAAGAAATTTCACTATAATTCCTATGAAGTTCTGCTAGAGAATCTACAGTCATGGCCAAAAACTTTGTCAGTCACACAAATGATGTGTTTTGTAATCTTTGAGGCTCCAATTTTATGGGTAAAATTTTTTATTGTTCTTAGATTCTTGGCAGAGCCATTCTTGGCAGAGCCGACCGCCACACAATGTTGAAGAGGCGTGTCAACCATGACAGCCCAACAACATCCAGAGATTTGAGTTACTCAGGGCAGATCTCATCCACCCCCGAAGCCTTGCCACCGCGGAGCTTTTTAACCACCTCGGTGACTTCAGCCTGGGTGATGAAAGACTCCAACCCCGAGTCCCCAGCCTCTGTTTCTACCACGGAATGCGTGATGTCAGGATTGAGGAGATCCTCGAAGTACTCCTTCCACCGCCCGATAATGTCCTCAGTCGAGGTCAGCAGCCTCCCAACCCCACTATAAACCGTGTTGGCGAAGCACTGCTTCCCCCTTCTGAGGCGCCAGACGGTTTGCCAGAATCGCTTCGAGGCCAACCGGTAGTCCTTCTCCATGGCCTCACCGAACTCCTCCCAGGCCCGAGTTTTTGCCTCTGCCACAGCCCGGGCCACAGCACGTTTGGCCTCACGGTACCCGTCAGCCGCCTCAGGAGTCCCACAAGCCAACCACAGCCAATAGGACTCCTTCCTCAGCTTGACAGCATCCCTTACTGCCGGTGTCCACCACCGGGTTCTGGGATTGCCGCCGCGACAGGCACCGCAGACCTTACGGCCGCAGCTATGGGCAGCAGCATCGACAATAGATGCGGAGAACGTGGTCCACTCGGACTGTGTCTCCAACATCCCCCGGGATCTGGTCAAAGCTCTCCCGGAGGTGGGAGTTGAATACATCCCTGGCCGAGGGCTCCGCCAGGCGTTAACAGCAGACCCTCATTATGCGCTTGGGCCTGCCAAGTCTGTCCGGCTTTCTCCTCCTCCAGCGGATCCAACTCACCACCAGGTGGTGATCAGTGGACAGCTCAGCCCCTCTCTTCACCCAAGTGTCCAAAACATGCGGCCGAAGGTCTGATGATACGACAGCAAAGTCGATCATCGACCTCCTGCCTAGGGTGTCCTGGTGCCAAGTGCACTGATGGACACCCTTATGTTTGAACATGGTGTTCATTATGGACAATCCGTGACTAGCACAGAAGTCCAATAACAAAACACCACTCGGATTCAGATCGGGGAGGCCATTCCTCCCGATCACGCCTCTCCAGGTGTCACTGTCGTTTCCCACGTGGGCGTTGAAGTCCCCCAGCCTGGAGCCAGGCCTGGGGTCGGGACTCGCCGGAGAGCGCCTGGTGGCCAGGTTGCTCCTCGCGGGACCCTGCCGGACCAAGCCCAAATGAGAGACGCAAGGCCATCCCCCAGTGGGCCCACTACCTGCAGGGGGAACCGTGAGGGGCCGGTGCAAAGAGGATTGGGTGGCGGACGAAGGTGGAGACTTCAGCGGCCCAATCCCCGGATACTTAGACTGGCTCTAGGGACATGGAATGTCACCTCGCTAGGGGGGAAGGAGCCTGATCTTGTGCGGGAGGTCGAGAGATATCGACTAGAAATAGTCGGGCTCGCCTCCACGCACAGCGTGGGCTCTGGAATCCATCTCCTTGAGAGGGGTTGGACTCTCTTCTACTCATGGTCCTCTTCCTCCTCACTGCTGTCGGCAGACTTCCTGATCTTTCACTGCTCTGCCATGGCACTTCTCTACATCATCTACTGCTATCTGTCTCTTTTTAGCCTGGATAAAACTTGAAATATGCTTGCTCCATTTCTAAGTGTTTCTGTGGAATTTCTACAGGAAGTGACAAGAACTAGTAATCTGGGATGCATATTCATTTTATTTGATATAATTTTGCTGCCAAAGGCAAAGGAGAGAAGGGTCCGCCAATGAACATACTCATACATTTTCCTGGTAATATTGTTAGAATTTACTGCAAATAGTTGTGATAAATCTTTATGCGAGTTTACTCATAAGTACTTAAACAACGGAGAAATTCAAATTCAGTCTGACATTTAGCTAATAACCTTTGCTTGAAGGTATGGTAAATTAACCAAACCTGTGTTTGTGCATATTAAGAACATGAGTATCATGTTTTCATTGTTTGTGTAAGTAAAGGTAGACCTTTACTTGGATTTGCAAGTGTGACCATTACATCATCAGCATACAGATGGATTTTGTACTCCACCTCTGCCAAACGCGCTCCTTTTTGGACTATAGGTTTCACAAATAAATTGAATAAATTGAAAATGACGGCCCAGACTGCAGCCATGTTGCAAAGTTATGGGTGAGGATAAGATGCCTTTAACTTTTATTCTGGCTGTTAGAGAATAATAGAGGCCGGATAGAAGGCATAAAATTATCATATAACCCAAATCTGTCCATTACCAAAAAAAGAAGAAAAGAACAGTGTTAGTGAAAGAATATTCCTTTCTCCTTTAAAACTTTCTTAACAGCTGTGTATTCCTTCCTCTTGCTTTGCACATTTTCTACACAATCATGCCTGGTCATCAAGAGGATGCAAAATATAAATAGAACTAGGCCTGGTTATGGAGAAAAAGGCATTAATAAGCCTTTTAAAACAATTATTAATTTTGTGTCTATCAGGTATTGCCTCTGCTTGGCGTATTCACAAAGGAAGAACTATCCAACAACCAATCAGCGGGTCTACTTACAGTACTCAAGGCTGTTTAAACATCAAATCACAGCAGTTTCAGGTGAAGCTAGCATGTGAATCTAAGCCTCTAAATCTGCAGTTTAATGACTTAAACAACTCTTTCAGAAGTTTGAAATTCTATGCTAACTTTTTCTTAAATAACTACAGAAATTGCCTGCTAATACTATTTAGCTAAAGTGTTAGAAATTACTCTCAGACACTCTCCAAATATAGCCAACATTATGAGAGGAAACCCTAAAAGTGAATTCATTTTAGCATTTTTTATGCACCTTTTGTGAATAAGCTGATTACGGCAGATGGGTAGGAAAGTTGCTATTTGAGACACATTTGATTAACAGTGATGCAGATCAATTAAATAGAGGAACAACAAGGGCACTTAGGGCCTTATTTATATTTTCTTAATTTTTATTCTTGAGCAAAGAACACCTGTCAGGACTGCATATTATGTTTCATTTTATTCAGTTGAAGCAACAGAGTTGCCCTCCTTTGCACCTGTCTATGTATAAAGCCTCTGTCACAGGTTTGCCTCCACACTCAAATACCTCTAAATTAAAATGTTCCTCACTAAACACATAACAGAAAACAAACGATTTGTTCTGATTTAATGTCACACAGTGTGTAAAAGGTAATGTGTCTTTTTATACCGTGTATTTAAATAATAGGTTAACTGGTTACTCTAAGTGTATGTGTGTGTGGCTGTTTGCCCTGTGATGGACTGGCGGACCTGTCCAGGCTGTACCCTGCCTATCAGCCACTGGCCAATAACACCCCTACAGATCTGCAAGGATAAGCAAGGGTTGCTGCTCACCTGAAGGAGTGGGTTTTTCTCCCAGCTCTTCCATAAATAAAGAACGGAATCAAAATGCCATTAAAAAAACTTCTTCCAACAATCCAGGAAGAATTTAGTGCAGATTTTGGGATTTTCCAGCATGGCCGAGCTCTGTGTCAGAAGGCTTAAGAGATAGCAAAGTAGCACGAAGATCAGAAGTTCAAGATTTTGGACCTGTTTTCAGGAAACTTCCCAAGAGCTTTATCCCACTGTGAATATTTTCACAAGCAGGCTGGGAAAAAGCAGCCAACAAAGTCTGATTAACTCAGCCCTAAGAAGACAGGAATTGGTCACCAAATTGGACATATATTGACACTTTGCATATTGTTATTAAAATACTTTTTTTGTGAATGTTGTTAAATGCTCCTGAGTTAAAACATTACTTACTGCCCAACCCTTAAGCCATGCCTATATGTCGTGTTTTTATTAACTGTAAGCGGAAATTCATCATAATTAACAAAAATAAAGGCTTAAAAACATCAGTCTGAGTGCAATTCGTTTATATAATGGGTTTTACTTAGTGAACTGAGTTACTGAAATACATAAACTTTACGACTGACATAAAAAGAGAAGACCTGTCATCACTGTGCCGACTTTTAATTGGTGAGCACACCTGTCTATCAACCTGAGTTGCCATGGTAACAGCAGGCACACCACCAGCTCCGCTATGTATCTCTGGACAAAGTTGGTTTAGTCTAGCAGGCTGCAGCGGTTCTGTAGGAACTTGACCGAAATGAGCCGCTCAGAATTGGCGTGTGGCAGATTTCCGAGCCGTGCTCTGGCGTTTACCGTCCAGCCTGTCAGGCAGTGCTAGTTTTACCCATGTTTCCATGAGCAGCCGCTCATAGTTTAGTGAACGGGATAGTTTAATTGTTTTGTAAAAGTTGGACTCAGGGAAGCACGCGAACCGAACCGCGCCATGATCCCCGAATGCCCTGGGGCCGGGAACAGGAGAAGCAGAACTCGCTTCCAGCCGAACCCAAGCCCGGTTTCTGCCTCAAATGCTGCTGCCGCGCGAGGACTGAACCAGGCTCGCTCTTTCAGCGGCTTGCTTTCGGAAATCCAAACCTCCATCAGGACGGAACCTTTCACTGAGCACTTCACCGTTATCCCTGGCAACGAACTGGGCCGGTAAGGAACAGCAGCGTCTGTATGTGTTTAGGTTGAAATCCAGGTGCTCTGCTGTAGTTTTGGGGATAAATCTCTGCCTGGTCGCGCTGGAGGTTGATGCAAGCAGAAATTAGCCAGTTATGTGTCGCTTATATTTTTGGTTCTCCTTTGAGTTGTTAGTTTTACTTGGAAAGATGTTCTGGAATTTGGACAATCGCTGTCAAAAATATGGAATACGGACTTCCAGCTATTTTTACTTAGTTGTAAAAAAGCAAAAAAAAAAAAAAAAACAACGTATATAGTATGCTTTGTGATGATTTATTTCACAGCCAAACATTCCGCGGGGCAGAAGGGAAAAGTGGATTTTTGTTCCAGGTCTGGCTTGTTTTTCCAAACTTAATTATTTTCATATTGTCTAAAATTTTCGTCTATCCATTAATCCGATTATCTTCTTTTATTAATGAGTTCCTTCCTTCCTGTATTTATTCCTTTAATCATTTGTTCCTTTCATCTTTCCTTCACTTTCCCTAGTTCTGACTTTCTTACATCCATTTTTCATTTGTTCCTTTCTTCGTGCTATGCTTCCTTCCTTCTGTACTTACCTCCATATTTCTCCTGCCTGCCTGCCTGCTGTTGTTCCTTCTCCCCTACAGTTTCTACTTCCTTTCTTACATCCGTTCTTCCTTCCTTCTGTGCCTTCTTCTTTATTTTTTTTCTGCCATACTGTGTTCCTTCCTTTTTTATCAGGAAACGGAAACATCATCCTAGACCAAAGAGACACATCACAAATCCAGGACAGAAAAAAACTTTGAGAAGCTAGTTTTTCAGCAAATTGTAATAAACTGTCTGGAAAAAAGAATTATGTACAGAAAAACCAAACTGGAACCACCATGTATCCACGAATAGAAGGAAACAAGTTTCCAGTTGGCTAAAGAGAAGTCGATGACTCCTGAATCTCCAACGTTCAAGCAGAAGAAGGTCAAATTTTTGAATGAATTGTTTGAAATTGTCTGAAAACATTTTGTACATTAAATGGCAGCCCTGGTCCTGCTACATTTTCCATCTAAAGGTTGCATCAACCTTCCTATGTTGTGTACTATCCATGCAGAGAAAGCAGCCCATGAAGCTCCCACTGAAAACTCATAGACCCCCATAAACTGAGAATCAAATTCCAATATGACCACAGAGGGCAACAGCAAGGAATGTGTTGTGTATGGCATTTGTATCGCATGACTTGACATTGTGACTGAGATTAGCTTCCACAATCAACATCTTCATGAAAGGTTACAGTAATCTGCATTCACCACTCTGATGTGCAGTTTGGGGGAAGGCAGATTAGCTGAGACACCATTGTTAGTACATTGGCCACATTTTCAAAACAGTTCTGCGTCAAAATGGTATCACCTAAAACAGCATTAAATCATGCCAACATCACATCTGTAAGGTAAAAATGAAGACGGCGACAGTGTAGGAAAAGCTAAAATTCTGGGGTCATTTATGTTGCTCAGTTTATATTGAAACCTGTGAAAAGTTACGACCCAGAATCACAAAAAATGGGTTAATTTTAGAACCTTTGTAGATAGTGCCTTGAAACCTTTTCAAACATTCTAAGACCAACATTTTTTTTTTTTGGTTAGTTTCTTTATTCAGTCCACAGGTCACGTTTTTGACTGTACAATATATTCTAAGAGTTTTTAATCCCATTCTTTTAACTATTGATTCTAGAAACGGATGAACAACTGCCTTTGATACTGTTCGCATACAATTGTCATGACTCGAGCGGTTTGTTGGCATCTAAGGCACATTTATATCTGTGTTCCATTCCTATCGGACCAACAGAAGTTGTTCTGTTTATATGGGAAAATATACTTCTGCTATATGTCTCCTCTCACTTGTGGCGCCTCTCGGAGGTCCATATTGGGTTCACTTGTATTTAATCTGTACTTGCTGCCCTTGGGTTGTATTTTTAGAAAGTATAGCATCCTATTCCATAGTTTTCCTGGTGATAGCCAGGGTTATCTGCCTGTTAACTTAAAAGGTGCAAAGTGACTTAAGACACTTTCTATCTATCCAAGTGACATAAAAACCTGGTTAAAATTGAATTTCTTAAATCTCAATAAAAATAAATCTGAAATCATCACTTCTGGCCGGGGGGTGCAAAACACTTTTACAATTCAGAAAACAAATTTACATTTGGGAAAACACTTTTATATTTCAGAAAACACTTTTACATTTCAGAAAATCAACCGGAAAGGGAATGTACCAACGCTGAGGCTGACCCGGAAGTCAGCCTCAGGGGCTGCATCCTTCGAAGGCCGTATTTGTAGGCCGATTACGATACAGCGTGGCGACGAAGGCTGTCCCAATTCATAAATCATTCCGAGCAAATGCTGCCGACAAATGTGTCCTTATTTTGCCCGATTTGAAGGATGGGTTGTGAGTATCCTTCGTGGCCCATCATTTCCCATCATTCATTGCGGGTCAAAGCGGATTGGTCAAGCAGGGGAAGCCATGGCGGACCATAGCAACAAAAGCTGTGAGTAAATTGTGGAAAATTACACTTTCTGTGACACAAATTAACTTCTACAATGTTTTTAGTGCGGGAATATAACTATGTAGATGAAATATCTGCTTGATTTATCTAGACATCGCTTAATTTCAAACGTGCTCCGACGTGTTCGAAGTTTTCCGTTCCCGGCGTAGTAACTGGCTCGCCTCGCCAGCTAGCCCGGTAGAGATCTGACCGGACTATCGGCACTAAGCTCCCGCTGGCAGTCATCACAGTGAACGTTTAACACAAGTGATTTCTAACAGTTTATTATTTTAATTGTTACTGAAAATTGATTTAATATTTCAGGTGATATTAAGGTTAACCAGAATAAATGGACAGTTTTATGTAATCCAACTGTATCGCTGGAGAGTGTGATTGAGAATAAATAAGCTTTTCAATATTAATTTTTAATGAAGAAATGTGCTATATGTTTTAAAAGTTAATTATAATTCAGTTATCATTATAATTTCTGATTTCAGGTAAACCCGACGAGGAATACACCTCCAAATGTAAGTGAATCTCAGTAAAGAAGTGAAAAGTTTGAAAGAGCTTGTTTTAGACATTTGCATAGAAATATTTTCTTCAAATTAAGACAAATGTGAAAATTAAAAAAGGCTTTATTTTTGCTCTGATATTAAGCAAGATGTTTGTTAGGTACAAAGGAGCAGACGGGCCAGTTTATTAAGCTCAGGAGTGAGAACCACCACCTTTTTACTGGAGCTAAAAACTCTGCCACCGTGGCTTGGGAGGTACAATAACAACATTCTTTGCAGTCAGTTTCTGTCCAGTTTCAATAACTCCTCTATCTTTCTAACTTTCATAAATATCCATCCAGTGATTAACATACTTCTTTCGGTTTAGGACAATTCTGGAGAAGATGGACCAACAGGGGAAGGTCACCCCCTTTGCAGGCCAAAACAATGTGGGACAATTTGAAAAAAAAAAAAAAAAAGAATTTAGAGTATGTTCAGAAGTTCTCATGTCAAACACAAATAAAAAAAATATTTCTAAAAGTCTTATTGGTTTCTCTGTTTAGTCAACTCTTTTTTTTTTTATTCCATCTAACTTTAGGATTGTAGGTATCCAGGGTCAGGAGAGGGAGTGAAAAGCCCACTGCTGCTACTTGGCCCTGGTTTGTCCTTATGGATGAGGTGTTGGGTCAGAGGCCTTCCACAACACCTCCTGTCCTAATTGCCATCACAGTTTTGTTGCCTTTGGTGAGAATCTATGATAGGTATTATTTAATCAACTCAGAGGTAAGGAAAGACACCGAGTCAGTTTTACTTGCAAGGGTAGCTGTGCACTACAGACTACGAAGTATTAGCCCCCTCTCTCTTTATTTATAAATGCTTGGTCACACACAGTTCAAACATCATTCAGGGTGGGGGTGTATGTGTGTGTGTGTGTGGGGTCAGAAAGGTTAGGGTTTGTCTTGATTATAAACAAACAGAGGAGGTGGGAAGTGGGCACCTGGTGTATAGCCCCCAGATGCTGCTAGTAATAAAAGCATAACTCATTCTTGTGACCATCTCCCCTCCTGCAACATGTAAGGAGGGAAAAGCACTTAGATGAGTGATAAACAATACAAAAAGTCATTAAATCCCTAACAGTTCCCCCCTGTTTTATCACGAATAAGTCATGAGTAAATACATGTAAAATGAAACACTCTGTGTAAGCACAAACCCACAGGACGGAAAACAGATTATTTTGTGGGAAACACTTACACGGACCCTCCGCCAGACGACCACCAATCATGGCAGAGTAAAACAATAATAAAGCAAAGAAACAAAATGTAAGAATAAAAAATAAAAGAATTAAAACAAGCCTTGTTCATATCATCATTGCACTTTTTCTCACTTCACTTAAACAGCAACTTCTTTCAATTGTCTGCTATAAGGTCATTTTATGAAGTACAATTATGAATACACTCAGGCATGGAAGATATATTCATTTACAATATGTCATCATAATCATCTGCTTTTGGGTTTAGTGTGGTGTCAACATTTACACACAATATTTAAAGAGTATATGGGTGCTATCACCACTTAAAAGAGGTTGTGCTTTATGACCCTAGACCGTTCTCGGGTTCAGAGGTGAGAAGGTTACCTAGGAACAACATCTGCTCTTCCAAAGGCATCACCCTAACAAATGGCCTTAACCATTAAACTTCTGATAATGGCTTTTACAGCTTCCACCACTAAAAGATGTTCAGGGGAGTGAGGTAACCCAAAGGTCATACACTTTGGAACACTTAATAAAATAATTTCCATTACAACTCCTTCTGATACTGAAAGCAAACAGTTTTTTCCTCAAAGAAAACAAATTATAACATCGGCGGAAATGAACACATTTCAAATTTGTGCCATAATGATAGATATCAAGCAATAAACATGAAAGTAAAATAAAAGCATCCAAGATTTCTTCCTCAGAGTCAGTTTCGCTGTCAAAGTGGGAGAAAAGAATTTGGCTGACCCTCGCTGTCCAGGCAAAGGAGCTCCTAGTAGCCACCAAATATTAAGAAATTAAGGTAAATAAGCATCATGGCGCATGTTTGACTGTCTCTCTGTTGCAGACGTCGCCAGTCCATCATCCAGAGAAAGGTTATGTGCAAATGTGTAGAGGTCTTCTCTGTATGTTTTCTATGTGTGTCTCACTGTGGTGTGTGCGCAGTGAGGCAAATTACCTTATGATTTCTAACTTTCAAGCAATGCGATGGCCTTAAGTAGATTCTGAAATAACGTTGCACTGCCCAAGGGATTATTGTGCCCTTGTAAGAACAGTGTTCTTCAACCACCTCTTCAATCACTCGCCAGTGATTAGCTTACAGTTCTTTGTCTTGTGGTGGTCCGCTGTCCTCAAACCTTTCAAGCCGTGGATGATCCAGTTGAAAGATGACTTGTGTCCTGGAAGCCAGATGAAGCTGGAGGAGCTGGAGCTTTCCTGCAGCTTTCCTGGGTGTCTAGTAGGATCTGATATGGGCCATTCCAGCCCTGGACTTCCGGTGTCTTCTCCTAAATTCTCTGAGCAGAATCCAGCCGCCAGGAATCAGGACTGGAGGGTGGAAGTGGCTGTTTCTGGTAATGCAGCCTTCACTGTCTGTGAAACTTGAGAAAACACAGTGGACAGGTTTTGACAGTAAAACAACATCCTACCTTCACACAAAGATGTGGAAAAAAATTGATCTTGGAAATATTTCCATGTTACTTTATTCTGACATTCCCCCCTTTTGGCGCAGGGTCCAACCCATGCGACAATCCAGCAAAAGGTTTAAACAAGAAAGTTCTAGTAACCAAGATCACATTAGATAGAACCAAAGAAATGAATTCTGACATAACTACATGCCACTATGAATTTAACAAAAGCAGCATAAAGAAAATCCAGATGTTTTTAACTGTAACTCAGTTCCATTAACAACAAAACACAAACTTCAGTCGTCGTACAGTTCATCAATATTTCACTTAGAAATAAGTCACATATCATCCTGATTTGTCTTTTATGAAGAAAAGTTTTAGATTAATGGACATCTAATGTAATTCAGATGCATAAACCCTACAAATTCGAATCTAATAAATAATTCCAACCAAGTATGAAATCATAACTGATTCTTTATCAGAAATATATTCCTTACTTTTGGCATATCTTGAACTGTCAGCTAGCTTAATGGCACAAGGGAAAACTTTCAATCTAATAAATTACCAATGATTCTGTATGTAAAACTAATTCTTCAAACTAGTTTAAACTATTTCATTAACCTTTTAATAGTAAAACACATCAATCTAAAAGTCATCCTACATCCAAAAAAACATGTTATTAAGGCAACAATCACTACAAGCATTTTGATTCTATTGTCTCTTAAACAGTGTTAAAACTCAGGAAGGGAGGTGCTGAGCATTACCATGGGAGCAAAGGCATGAACCAACCTGGTAGGTGGGCGGAGTCAGGCAGAACTAACCTCTGATTGGCAGCCTCAGAAACAAGCTGCTTCTTAACTCTCCTGAAAACTCAAAGTTTTAATCAATCTGGGATTTAGAAACATTATTCTAAACATGGATTATTGTTTCATGCAACATATAATATAACATTCATTCCAACAAAACAAAGACAAAACATCAAAGACAGACAAATGGCCAAATTTGAAGCTTCAAGAATTAAAAGAAATTTTTAACAATCTCTTTTCAGAATATGTTTTCTCAGCCATATCTTTTAATGCTATAATTGATCAATTTTGTTATGACAATATTCAGGATCCTTTTTAAGATGAGTCCACAAAGTATTTAGAAGCACAGCAACAGTTTTCTCTTAAATGAATCAAAATTCACTGATGCTGAAACCTTTTGCTAATTCTTTGTACTGTAACTCTGTAATAATAACTACAATCCTGAGAGTTATTGTTATAATTCTCTTTTTGTTTGGCTCAATTTGATCGCAGCTGTATTGCAGAATTTCAGGTTAAATGCAAATAAGTATTTTAATTTAATTCAATTCAAATTCAAAGATACTTTATTGATCCCCGAGGGAAAATTAGAAAAGTCGGCATTGACATTTTTATGGTATACCCAAACTAAACAAAACTGCAGTGTTTGACTTAATCAGAAATTAAGATAAGAAGCTTGTCTCCAAACTGGACTTTTTCCCACATAGTGTTTCAAAAAGAACAAATCTCATTTTCTTTAATTTGGCCTATTCAAATTTTGAGAGTTGGGGAGAAACATTAGAAAAATTACTAGAACCCCTCTTTAATAATCCAAATGCTGATAAATGTTCCAATATTTTATCTCTTAGTAATCTGAAATCACCTTGTGTACCTTTCTACTCCTATGTATTCTTTTAAACTTTAAACCCTAAGAAATCAAACAAGTAGACTGGAGTTTGAGCCGACCATCCTCTTACTGTTAAGAGGGCCTTTATTTCTTTTCTTTTCCTAAAATGAAGGATTTTACTTGTCTTGATTCCGTTATACAAGTCTTAACCTTGGTTCCAAAACAAAACTCTTCAACCCCAATCTGTGTTCCCCAGAGTAGAAATTTTAAGTATTATTGCATTTCAAAGCCACCAAATGACTGGAACTCATTTTTGGCTTAGATCTATTTTAATAGGTAATCGGTCTACCTTTAATTAAATATTATAATTTTATGGACCCAAAATCTATGGCTTACGGGCTTCAGGAGTCCAGGAACCACAAGTTGAGTACTACTGCAGTGAACAATGGTGTTAACTTTCTGCAGAGATTGAAGGATTGGCTAAATATATTATTTCTGCTTGGACAATAATCAGATTTAAAATTATTAGTTCACAGCTCCTAATTTACCTCAGATCATATTTGCTCCTATCCCAGTTCATAAGAAGCTTCAGACAACATTATGCTAAAAAGACAAAAACAAAACATACAAAAACCCAGATCTGTTTTAAAATAAAGAAAAAGCATGCTTAAAAAACTTGGTACTGTGGTGGAAAATAACTCCACGGTTCTGAAGGCCTTTTCATGCAGAGTCTTTTAGGAAACATGAGATTAGTTTAATTTTTGTGTGGTACCACTGTCCAATCAGATTCTTTCTAAATAACCAAATTTTTCATACTCATTTTAAAGGTTTGTTTTACCAAGGAAAATGTGTTTAACAAAACCAATTACTCTCAAAAGTTTTAAAAGTTTTTAGCTGGTGATATCTTAGAAAACAACAAGTGTTTTAATATTTCTATGCAACACAGAACTGATCAGGTGTCCTTTCCTTCTCCAAAGGGAGAAAAAAGGAAACTGCAGAACCAAGCCTTTCATAGTTTTTGTCAGGACCTGATATAAGGTACAGTATAAATCAACACGCTGCATGAATCAGAAGAGGGAAGAAAAACCTAATATAACTTCTTCCCAGCAGCTGCTGTGAAAAACAATGAATTTGTACTTTCCATAAGAGTAAGTTAGCACTTGCGGACAAAAACTGCACCAAACTATAAGTACTGTGTCAGAAACTGTATGAAGACCATCTGCAGTAGAACTAAGACTGTTTTAATGAGGTCTCTACCCATTAGATTTATGGGATACAAACTCTGACAACAGAAAATAATACCTGAAGGAGAAACCCATCAGGTTTTACGCATGTGCTGGGTTTTAAAAATGCTCCTTCATGAGATCTGTCCTGAGAATAACATAGAAACACTTGGTTACTGCTGAGTTTTGGAGATGTTGTAACTTCCTCTGCTTTTAATAACTTTTAATAAATAGAATAATTGACCCTGAATATTCCACGACGAAAGAGAACTTGTTTCTCTAAAATAATTAACTGGAAAGTATCAAATGAGCTAAGTTATCACCCTTTTAAAGATACTTTTCTAACCCTAAAATAATATTTTAAACCGTTATATCTGTCAACGTCAAGCAAGCGTCACATGAGCAGCGGTTAATAAGCGTTCTTCGTTGCAGAAAATAGGAAAAGATTTATGCAAATGTG
The DNA here is from genome assembly GCF_021462225.1 of Girardinichthys multiradiatus. NCBI lineage: Eukaryota > Metazoa > Chordata > Actinopteri > Cyprinodontiformes > Goodeidae > Girardinichthys > Girardinichthys multiradiatus. The sequence continues at coordinate 4,358,463 of NC_061813.1, read as the reverse complement.
TGTGTGTGTTTGTACGTTACCCCTATCAGTTTCTAAATCGCTCCAGAGTCAGACTGTCACACAGTCCTCTATCAGTCCAAAAAACAACTAGGCACTTCCCAGGTCTGTTGTGTGAGACATTCAATCATTCTTTGTCCGCTTTTAACTTCTCCAGGAGGGAGAAAGAAGAAACTTTGCTCCGGTTTCTCTTCTGCCCGCATAAGATGTGCTTTCAATATAAATCCAGTGTATTCACTCTTCTGGCTCTGGCAAACAGCATGGATCTTTGTCCATCTCAGTGGGTTCGGGCCAGACTTCTTCTGAGTTTCGTTTTTTTTTTTTTTATATAGAAACTCACACTGCGATTTTCAACAAGCAGGAAAGCAGATCTCTCTCTTTCAGGCCGTGCTGGAGAAGCGTCTCTGGTGTAGTAGCCATGGAGAAGGGCAGGTTTCTAAAATCCAGACTCAAAAACGCAGATGTTGAACTTGATGGAGTTGTTCCCCAGAACTCCTGCGTGTTTGTTTGTTTTGGAAAAACTAAGTCATATGCTATACTGTTTTAGTAAAACTAAATAATAAAAGAAACACAGAGACTGCGCAGTTTCTTTGCCCGGCCAGGGAGATGTTTTCAGCTGCATCACCACGAAGACTTCTGACTTTTCCTCCCCAGAACAGGGTTTTTATTCAACAACAAGGCATATACATTTGCAAATAAAAAACACACATTTTGTCAAGTGTCAGTTGAACTCTTACACCTGGCATTCAGCTGACTGTCCTTCACACTGTTCAACCTTTACAATGCTTCCTGTTATCCTAGTTTTGGCTGTTATCTGCAGACATGTACAGAAATCTGCAGACGCATACAGAAATATCTTCACTGTTGCAGGGCAGATTATAGCTAAGTCAAACACACACATATAGGCCTGTTTTGAACAAGCCACTAAGTTACACAATACATTTTATTTCACACATTATTAAACATAACTTGAGCATAGCAATGCAGACCCTATTAAGTATTTTAAATGTTTTCCAACATCACCCCCTTTTGAAGTCTCAATAAGACTTCACCCTAAAATGTCCGCAGATTATATTTTAAGCAACTTTAAATCTTCAGCATGCCTTCCTGCTCCCCATCATCACCGTCTACCTCTAGCAGTGGCATCATGGTGGGATGCTGAGAAGCCTTCCCTTCAATAGTGGAGGTGATAAATCTTACAACCAGAAATCGGATACATCGCTGGATGCTGATATTTGTCAAATTACCGGGTACTGCTTTTTTATCAGGAGTCCATCCAGAGCCCGTCCAAGTAGTCACCCTGCTCCAAGAGCCACATGGTGGGGACCTGGGCAAGGAGTACCTCCGTTGTTTACAGTACTTAGACCATCTTTCGTCCATGCATAAATAAATGGCATAACCTTCCCACCCGGTTCCGCCATTCCCGCAATTCACTACCAGACAGAGGTCAAAAGAAAAGGTGGTGGTGGCCCCACAAACATAATTGAGCTCTACCCCCTCGATTTTATCCATACACCAGTCTGCTTTTCCCTTATTGGTTGCGCGTTTGAACATTTGCTCAGTTTGGCGGCTGTCAGAGCATGTCTGGAGTGGAAGTTCACAAAACAAACCCAAAATCACTGTAATAATGCAAAAAGATATGACACACAAACATCCCATGACCCAACCCTTAGAGGGTTTTGGTCCTACCCTTTGGCTCCCCATGATTATTCCTGGTAATATAATCTTTGATACCTGTAAAAAAGAAATTATTAGAGATACAAAAATTTTAGTTCAGTTTTTTTAATTCAGTATTTTACAAGTGGGAGGGAAAACTCCCTTTCAGTGAGAGGGAAACTCAATCACTGCCGCCTCTTTTCCTGATTGTGCTTTCTCCTCTTCAGCTCCCAGGTGTAGACTGACCTGGAGCCTTGCGTTCTCACACCAGGGGATTATTCTACCGCTTCAGTAGTGTGAGAAATCTGAGTTTCAGCTCTCAGGTGTAGACTGACCTAGAGCTTTGCGTTCTCACACCTGGGGATTATTCTGCCCCTACAGTGGTGTGAGAAATTTGATCTTCCTTCCCAGTGTTTTCTCTTAGGTTTTCCTGGACCTCGGCGAGGGATCTCTGTGGAGCGTCTGTTGCTGTACACTGACTCCAGTGGTACCAGGTGTCGCCTTTACCCTTGAGTCTCACCGCATGTGAGGTTCTTTCTGTGACCTGGAATGGACCGGTCCACCTGGGTTATGACCACTTACTTTTGATCACCTTCAGCAGGACCCACTCAGCTTCCGAGGTGGTGGTGCTGACTCTGGTCTCTGGTTCCGCTGGAATATGTTTGGAGAATGCTGTGACAAGACTGTGGAGAGATCTGTAATAATCACGGTGAGACATAGACTGTTCACATTCATTTAAAAAAGGTAGCCTGGTTTGGGGACCTGGAAATGGTCTCCCTGTCTGCAGTTCATGTGGAGTCAGACCATGCCTCTGATTCACAGAGCTTCTTACAGACATCAAGGCTAACGGCAAGGCTGTGACCTAATTCATTTTGGTCTGTGCACAGATCTTAGCCAATTTGGTTTTGAGGGTCTGATTCATTCTTTCCACCTTTCCCTGGGACTGTGGATGGTACACTGTCCCAAAGGAATGTTTAAGTCCCAAAAATGTCTCCACTGAGCTCCTTGTTTTTGAAGTGGGTGCCATTGTCTGATCTTATTTTGGCTGGAAAGCCATGTCTGGGAATGTAATGATTTATTAAACACTTTACCACAGACTTGCTGTCTTCTTTCTTTGTGGCCCATGCTTCGGTCCAGCCTGTAAAACCATCCACACACACCAACAGATATCTGAACCCATTCACTCTTTCAGTCATATCTATATAGTCAATGATGATTTCTTTCCCTGCAATAGGATCCAATGGGAATTTCCCTGGCGCTGGCTTCAAGGTAAGTTTGGCATTGAACTGTCTGCAAATTTCACATGAGTTTATCCAATGCACTGCCATTGGTTTTAAATAAGGATGCCACCAGTATTCGAGATTTTTTATCATTTGTGTGGTCCCTACATGCCTCATGCACTGTTGCAAGGCAGATTATAGCTAAGTCAAACACACACACATATAGGCCTGTTTTGAACAAGCCACTAAGTTACACTACATTTTATTTCACACATTATTAAACATAACTTGAGCATAGCAATGCAGACCCTATTAAGTATTTTAAATGTTTTCCAACATACTCCAGCTTTCTCCTACAGTCCAAAAACATGACTGTCAGGTTAATTGGTCTCTCTGCATAGCCCTTAGGCGTGAATGAGTGTGTGCATGGTAGTTTATCCTGTATGTGTCTGTGTTGCCCTGCAATGGATTGGCGACCTGTGCAGGGTCTACTCTGCCTCTCGCCCATAGACTACTGGAGATAGGCACCAGCTAGTGACCCACTATGGAATAAGCAGTATAGAAGATGAATAAATGAATAAAATCTACTCCCTCTGAAGAACCTGCAGCACTTTTCTTCTCTTATGCGTTATAGTCTGGGGGGGGGGGGGGGGTTCTGTAGCTTGGTTTCTGTTGAAACACACAGACACACACACTCGTTTCACACACATACGAAATGGTTCTTTCAGGGTGTAGTCTGTGAATGAGGCTGCAAGCTTTGAAAATGTGCTGATGCTGCTTTGCAAAGGGCTGCCTGTGGTGGCCCAGTGTGGTTTTTAAAGAGCAAAGCAAACAGCATCTCCCAGTGATTCAGGCCTGATCCCAGCCTGCCTCTAGGAATAAAACTCTACTCCAAGGGTTTTCAAATGAGCTGATCTGCCATTTGTATCTTTTCATGTATAAGAGTTCCTGTAATCATTTTTTTGTTATTTGTTTGTGTGAAAACGTTATATTTTGGGAAATAAGTCTGCTTAAGACAAAAAAAAGTAACACATAGATTCTAGATTAACAGAAATACAGCCAGCAGTAGCCTGTTATTGTGTTCATTGCATTAAGTAGCCATAGCAGTGTGAATAACAGTAAGGTTAATCAAATGAGAAGATCTGCTCATTCCAGTGGAAATAAAGGAGTGTTCGAGTACAGGAACTGAGGATACCTCATATTGTAGCATTAACAGCCTTATTTTCAGTGTTCCAATGTAAATAGTTTATACAGTCACAAGTGTTTCTATTTTTTTTATAGTGCTTGGATATAAATAATTCTTGCCATAAAGTCACATAGTTTGGAGGCAGTTGCCTTCATTCTACTGTGAAAAAGGTCATTCTCAAGTGGAGACATTTAAGACAGGTACTTGTTTAACAAGCAGGAAGTTGCAGCAAGTTCAGTCAGGTGTTGGTTTGTAATATGAATAGAAGTACTAGACAGACAATACTAATCAGCATGTTTGGTGAAAACCAAAGTGAGCGAATCAAGGCAAGCTCCTCATAATGGTTGAACACGGTTTGTTTGCAGCCTCAGGAACCGGACATCTTACATCTCTTAAGCCAACCATAAACCTCTCTGTATGCCAAGTATTCTACAGTCACATGTGAGGCCATCTGTCTGACAGCTGAAGCTTGGCCCAAATTTGATATTTAGGCCAAATGATACCAGAAGCAGCAGCAGAGCTGTCTAAAAATGACTGAAGAAGAAAAGTTTCCACTTTTATTAATGACCTGGTCCAGCCCTTAAATGACAGAAGCATTATTAGAGGACCTTAAGAGAAAAAAATCACTCCTCAAAGAACAGGAGACTGATAACAGCTTGATTAATTGTCTTATACCGGGATGATAATTATATGGACTACTAGGGAGTCTACTCTATTTCCTATCTCCACATGACATTGGACACTAAATAAGATAAAATAGTCTAATCTGTGTTTTTTTCTGCTTTATTTACAGATCTTTTAAATAACTGTCACTTTTTTATTTAATGGAAAGGGCACAAAAAACAGATACATGTTATATGGTCCCCCCTTTCTTTAGAAAAAAACCCCCACATAAAACAAGGAACGAAAGAAAAACAAAAACCCCGCCCTTTCAGAACAAAGGACAAGTACCATGTAATGTCTTAGTAAATTAAAAGTGAGGTACCGTTTAGGTATGCGTGATGCACTTTTCTTACAGACCCATATATCAATACAATATGCAAGATTAATTTAAGAAGATTAAGGTGCACATAAAAATCGGCACTGTGTTGAGAGGAATGCAAGGGACAAAACTAGGTAACCATATCATCTTTGGTTGAGAGCGAGTATGGAGACCTGGAAATTAGGGCACAAAAGTTTAACTGGAGTGAAAAAGAAACAAAATTTAAAAATGAATAAAATCAGAAGAAAAAAAAAGTGACTGGTCTTGTTTAGGAAGTCTATGGTTCACCAGGTCATTGTAGTGGGTAAGTGATCTAACCACTTTTGGGTAGTGAGGTAAGGTTAGCCAAGTATGTAAGAACTAGATTCCAAATAAAGTAAAATTGTCTCTGGTACCTCTCAATGATATATATCTTATCAGTATTGCCAAAAATTACGAGAACATGTGGGTTAAGTTAGCAGAGGAATTTTGACACCTATAACACCTGACATCTAATCTTGGGTTTATTCTAGCAAGTTTTGCTTTAGAAAAATTAGCTCTGTGTAGAACTTTCAACTGTATGATACTTACTTTAGCACAGGAAGTGTTATAATTTACTCTTTGTTATGGACACCCCCCAATGCTTTTGAAAGACTTCAGATATGTTTTTATGTTTTGTTATGTTGTAGTTATGTATGTTATGTTTATCTAGACTTGTAAGTATTTCTTCATAAGAAAAGGCTTCGATCTTGGCACTCTACTGCATAGATCAGGCAAATAGAGAATACAGAGGACTGTTGTAACACGTACTACACAGTCAGTACTGCAGTATTCCTGCAGCTCCTTTAATGTCGCTGTAGGCCTCTTGGCAATCTCCCTGACCCGTTTGCTTGTCTCCCTGACCAGTTTTTACAGGCTTGTAAATGTCACCTCTGCCATATTTTTTCCACTTGATGATCACTGTTTTCACTGTGTTCTATATCACGTCTAACACCATGGAAATTTACCATGCTCCCCTCCTGACTGATGCAGTGGAAACTCTGCTGACTGTGGCTTTTGCTGTGAGATGCAGCAAAGAATATATCAGAAAAAACTAACCTGAACAGAAACCATATTTAGAGTTTATCAGAGGCAGGTTCATACTGAATCCTATTTAACATGACTGTAAATGTGGTGGTTAATTCTGAGCACTCCCAGTTCCCCTTATCCACCTTATTTTGTTTTCCACCTAGCAAGACATCGAATGTTACAGTAAAACTCATTGTTTGGTTAGGAAATTAACAGACTGGATAAACGTGCACCCAAGGTGAAATGAGATTGTTCCTGCGATTAGTGGTACCGTATCAGTATGGGTACTCAACGGTACCAGTTTTTGGTACTTTTGTGCGTGTTTATGTGGTCATAAATGTTAATTCGTTAAATAATAAAATACAAATTTTTTCAATTTAACATTTATTTCTCAAACATATAAACTTTAATGAATATATCAAAACAACATCCAGCTGTTTGTATTGTAACGCCTCAGTTTCAAACATTTCTTCTCCCATGTTGCTGGCTGCAGATGACAAGTCGCTAACAGATGCCGGCGTGCTGACGGCGCCGAATGCAAGAGTTGTAGCCGTAGATCTGAGGCTGACAAAAATTGCTCTTCATCCTGGATAAAAATCTGGTGTTTAACCAGGTGCTTCCTCAGATCAGAAGTATTCCTGCATTTCGCGTCAAAAATATAGCGCTCTTTATCAGCCATGCTTTGTTGACGATACCAGCGGCTACTGACATCATTAGGCTCTTGTGTGTGCAATGCTGTGTTCATGTTCGGCATGAAAAATTGCCTATTCTTCTACTCCCTTGTGTCACAATGTATCACAATGATGCATTTAGGTTATGAAACATGGTACCGTTTGATTTTACAATTCGGCCAGTACCTTTTCAAAAAAACGTACCGAATTTGGTACCCATGCCTACAACCAACAAATTTTTTGTTTATTTTTCTGTTGGGCTGTACACACTTAAAGCCACATTAAAGGTGAAAAAGTCCTTAAATGATTTATCTTGCTTTAATCTTTTGCACCTAAATCTGGCATTTTTAACAGGGGTGTGGAGACTGTAATTTAGCTTTGATGATGTCTGGAATAAAAAAGATTGCCGTTTCTTTAGACAGAAGTTTTGGCCAGTCACCCAGACACACACTTCGCTTCTCTTTTCGCGAGAAGCCACTGCAACTTAATATGAAGTAAAATCAGTTATTAAAAAAAAACCTCATATTATTGTATAGTATAGTAGGATTATAGTAGGATTGGTGTTAGGATTGGTGGGTAGACTTTAAATATTTTAGATGTTCAGATGATTCGATCTCTTCCTGTGACGCAATGACCAGGCTCACTATGAGAAGGGATCTGTTACTTCCAGCAGCCGGATCCTCATGACTCTCACATGAAGCAGGCCACAAAGCCCACGGCTGTTTTTGTACTTTTTTGTGCTGGTACTGATCCTTTTTTTTTTATAATAAAGTGTTTTATTCAGCTAAATTTCTTGGTTGAAACTTTGAATGTGACGAGAAATGAAGAGGAATTATTTCTTAGTTGTTTATTGCACGTTTTTAATGGTGGAAGTTAAATGAAGATTGAAAGTTTGTAATGCCATGTGACTGTACTGTCTGAGCGAAGGGGTAATGTAGTTGGCAGTATGGGTAAACTCCTGATCCAACGTCAGTATGGTGTAGCATGGCTTACGATTTAAATACAAGTTTTGGTGCAGAACAGAGTCAAACTGAGTCTTCTCCTTTAACAAGTGGCTGCACAGCTTTTGTAAATGTCCCATTTTTCTAAGTTCAAACTCATCCATAATGTTCTTAATTTTATGAAAATAAAAAGAGAGGGTCGGACAGATGGTTTTCAGAGCGGTAGGAGATTTGTAACTGAAGCACATCTCTGTCCGTTCTCCTCGCTGCGAGTGAAATAACTAATTCTGTCTTCCTCTTCTTTTTGTGATTTTATAAGTATTTTAGGTTGTTTAAACCTGACAATCACACTCTCCACAACTGACTTATAGAACATATGCAGCATCGTGCTGCAAACACTGAAGGTCCTAAGCTTCCTCAAGAAGTACAGTCTACTCTGTTGCTTCTTGTAGACGGCTTCACAGTTGCATCTCCACTCCAAGTCTGTTGTTCAGGTGAACATTGAGGTATTTATACTCCTCCACCACCTCCACTTCTTCTCCCATGATGGAAATAGTGTTTGACCTATTCCTGTTTCTCTTAAAATCTACAATCATCTCCTTTGTTTTATTCATGTTCAAGATGAGATGATTGTTTCTACACCATGCCACAAAGCGGTCCATCAGCTCCCTGTACTCAGCTTCTTGTCCACCTCTGATCCACCTCTCAACTGCAGAATCATCGGAGTATTTCTACAGATGACAGGAGTCTGTCTTGTACTGGAAGTCTGAGGTGTACAGAGTGAAAACCTGTGCTGCTGACTACCTGGTTAGACACACAACCCTTCAGTCTCATAAACTGTGGTCTGTTTGTCAGGTAGTCTTTGATCCAGGAGATTGTTAAGGCCTCCATCTGAGTCTTCTGGAGTTTCTCACTTAATTTAATCAGGGTGAATTGTGTTAAATTCACTAGAGAAATCAAAGAACATAATCCCCACAGTGCTGCTGGCTTTGTCCAGATGACAGTGGGTTTGTTGAAGCAGGTGTATGATGGCATCTTCAACTCCAACTCCACAGCGATAAGCAGTTTTTCCAGTTGCTTCTTCACCTGACTTCTTGAGATGCACAGGTGGAAGCAAAGAGAGCCTCAAGATGTTCTGATTTGTTTATGGACAAACATGTAGAAGCAGAAGGGTCCATGGCTAAGGTGGCTGAATAAGAGTTCTCAAAAAGACACATCAGAATGAAAGTAACAATGCTACTCCGACATGCTGCCACCTTGAGCGGTGCAATTATAGAATTCTAGAAAGGGAAAAATTCACACATTAAGAATGTTGCAGTCAAAGTGATGGGCCATCAAGGTCAAACAAATCACCATCTGAGGTGACACATTTTGTAAAAATGTGCTAAATGGTCACATTTGAGGCCAGTTATTTGTGTACCAAGCTGCCCCTCAGCAACTACCTGGTTCCAAGGGTTCTGGTTGGTCTGAAGGGTGCCTGGGTCCTGAACTGTTGGCAGGGTGCTCAATGTGCATGACTGGCCTGAGTTTTCTGAAGGGGTGACTGCCCTCCTCAGGCTCCACTCTGGCAGCATGGGAATTTCCCAGCTGTGGTGGCGTGAGCATGCCCGTGTGGGCATACCTTTTGCCTTGGCACCCAGGATGGTGCTGGATGGTGCTGTTCCCTTGTCTGGTCTACCCACTGCAGTGGATTTACGTGTTAAAAACCTTTAGAGCCAGTTGTCAAGATTAAATAAATACAGCCACATTTATCCAAATTTTACTTGACACTAGTTGTCTACAGTGATTGTGACTGCAAACTCAACAAGAATTCTTTAATTCTATTTAGTTCACCTGTTCAGTATCTTCTCAAAATTCTTTAACCGTAAAATCAAATTCTCAATCATAAACCAAGTTTTACCTAAATAATCTTCCTTATTAAACTTTATATGTTTTCGATCGTAGAGGGCACATAGCAGTGTATTTCCAGGAAATAATGTGCACACAAAATTTACGGAAAAAGTATTTCTCCTTCATAGAGTGTTTTGCTTTGAACAGCATAACTTTAAATGACTAGTGTTTCAGCAGCTTTCTGTGCTGTAATCACTTGTTTCCCACAAGAACAGCTATGTGCCATTTGGCTGGGTGCAGAGACTCACACTGGGAGCTGCAGTAGGGTTGCCAATAAATAAGGGACACCTCCTGGTAGGGCTATCCAACTCCACTGTCTGCACCTCTACCGGCCTGGTGATTTTTTTCACCCTTTTTCTTTGTGTGAAATGACTTTGGAAACATTGGACTCAAACCCAAGTTTAATTTGATGCTTGTTTTTGACTGATACAAATATCCATGGAAAAATTATTATTCAGCAATTTATAAAATAATTTATTCTTTTTGCAAAATAAAATTACTAGACAAAAACAAATATCCTTCTAAAATAAATAAACCACTATTGAAAAGACCTCCGTCCTGCTTAACTTAAAACAATATAAAAAAGCATAACAGTATAATGCAAAACATTTTCGTAATAGTGCATTTAGTGCAAACAAAAAGTCTGTAGAAAAGTTGTAAACATAAACGCTTGTGCCTTTAAGGCCATGACTGTACAGGTGTAGTGAAAAAAATATTGAACTAGTGAACTAAAAAATACAGTACTGAATTATGTAGAAACAACCTATTTTTTCCATTTATATTTCATTTGAGCTCTTTCTGCTGCAAGGAGTTGTTTGCTTTTCAGGACTACCGAGTAAAACTCTGAGCAGGACATTTCATTAATTAGACTGACAATTAGCTCACTTCTCATTAATTCTGTAGAACATTTGTTCCTCACATCAGTCCACTTATTTTTCATGATGGAGAAAATATTTTCCACAAACCCACTAGAAGAAGGGATGCTGAGGACAAAGGGTACAATAGCCTGGATGTTGGGGATGTCAGCTGCCTGAAGAACTTGCATCCACCTCTCTGCTGTTCCACTGGACTGCCACTTCGCCTTTTCCCGAGAGACTCTATCTATCTATCTATCTATCTATCTATCTATCTATCTATCTATCTGTCTGTCTGTCTGTCTGTCTGTCTGTCTGTCTGTCTGTCTGTCTGTCTGTCTGTCTGTCTGTCTGTCTGTCTGTCTGTCTGTCATGAGAGCACAGTTGCAGAAAAGTGGGACAACTTCGCTGAAACACGTTGTTTCAGCTTTCACGGTGTCCGTAGATCTCCTGCGGTGGAAGCACGGAGCGCTGGTTACGAGTGCTAAACAAACACGGGCCTTTATTGTCACGTAAGCGGCGGGGAGACGCTGGGGAAACCATATCTGATGGGAAAATGCGAATCGACTTAACACCTGTATCTATCTTTAGCAACGGTACCTGCTGGCCAATGAGATGAGCCGAAATATTCTGTCAGCTCATTGGTCACAGAGCAGGATATGGCTGGTAATGAATTTACCGTAATGTTAAATATAAAGCACTCCATCATTTATTAATTCTATTGACATTTTAGTGAAGATTTTTGATCCACCTAATAATACGGGACTACGTGCGTCCCGTTTCAGCTCAATACTTTTTATTCTAAATACGGGACGATTCCGTTTTTCAAGGGACGGTTGGCAACTCTAAGCTGCAGCCAGCACCAGTAAATATGTTTTCCTTGGCCTTTCACTGTGTTCGTTATTGTACAAGGTGAAAAATCCTTGTTAGTACTTATTAATTAGTACTTAATGCTAAATTGTTTGTGAAAACTTACATTTGTTAGATCAGTAAAATAATGTGCATGCAGCTTTGCAAGACGATCAGATGGAAATATGCTGTGATGGGTAAAAAGTGGCTGCACTAAGGCTGGTACCATACTATGTTTCAGACATTGTGCCGCTGTGACATCAATATGCCTGATACGACCACCCAGCATCACTCCGACCCCATTTAACTCCACTATGTGCTGCTAATGCTGTCTGGTCTATCTGCAATGGGACATTTGAATAGAAGAGGAAGAGGAACAAGAAAGTAAGAGTGTGAATCCAAAGACGAAAAAGTTTGAAAATGTCTCAGGGGTCTAGTGAAGAGATGCAAGATCGCAAATACATTTGAACACCAAAGTAGCAGCAGAAACCAGATGTGATGGGCTTTCTTCTTCATGCTTTTTATTCATCCCGTTCAGCGCAACTTTAACCCCAAAGCAGTCTGGTGCAACTGCATGATGCTGTTTGGTTTGGAAGGTGTGAACATTCTAAGTTTTACCGATCCCTGGACCGATCTCCAGACCGGACCAGCAGTGTGAATGCACCCCTATACTCTAGTTTAAAAGAATACTTGTTCTATGGTATTTTTAAGGTATTTGCCCCTTCCAGATAAATCTAATAACTGGTTGTGCCATCCTTGGCGGCTTCAACTGCTGTCTAGCATTTACAATAACTGGCCATGAGCCTCCTGCAGCTCTGTGGATTCGTTGGCTCACTCTTCTCTGCAAAATTATTTAAATTTAGCCACATTGTTGGGTTTTCAAGGTTGAACTGCACCCCAATCAGATTTAATTCCATACTTTAATTTGACTAAGCTGAACTATCTTTATGAGACATTCAGCAGGGTCACTTCCTGCTGTGTAACACGGGTGTGCTTGAGCTCGAAGTCATAAACTGCAAGCCAAACTTTCCTATTTAAGTTTTTCTGTTGGAGAATGGAATTCATTGTTCCAGTCGTCCAGGTCCTGAAATACAAGGCCATTCCACTACCAGCAGGGGTTTTGCCTTAGAACTTTCCTATGGATGCAGTTTTTGCCCGGTGTCTTTCTTCTTTTTTTTGTGTGTATTTTTGTCTGTTCACCACACACTGCCCCAAGCCCCGTACCTTTGTAATGGTCGATTCATGGACTGTGGCAAGAGAGGCCTGCAGTGCTTTTAGTTCTTAGTTTTTTTGTTAATTCCTGGATGAGTCGTCAACGTGCCCTTGGACTAAATTCTGTAGGCCGCCACATCAGGCTTAACTAATAGATGTCAGTGACTTTGTTTCTCATCTGTTCTTGAATCTTGGTCTTAAAATCTTTTAGTCTACTTCGTGTTTTTAGGAAGGTTCTATTGAAGGGATGACTAGTAATATTCAACCAAATGTTGTAAAACACAATTAATTCATGATTTTACAAGAGATTTAATAACTTTTCCACATAGGTCCAGGTAGGTTGAAATAGTTGTTTTACCCATATTAAATAAAATCATCATTTGAAAATTACATTTTATGTTTATTAATGTTATCTGTGTCTGATAGTAAAATTTTATTGATAGTCTGAGCATTAGACAAAAGTAAAACCTAAAGATATCTGTGAAGGGCAAAAACTTTTTTAAAGTACTGTAGCGACATATTTAAAACAAACAAGCATAGGAGCAGACGAAACATGTCAAATAAAAAATCCAGCCTGTTGAGTCATTGCTGGTGAACAGTCACTGTGAGAAAAACTTTATTTGTTGCTTTTTGGTTAGATTTGTTTTTAACACTCAAGCTACCTTTAGACCACTAAGTTTACTGTATGTAATGAGCTGCAAGGATAGTCAAATAACCATCAAATAAAGAGTTTTTCTGTGCTGGTATAAATCACAGTACGGTTTGCAGTTTGTTTCCTACGGGCATGTGCAGAGTGTTCTACTTTTGGGTCAGTGACCTAGCCAAGCTGCTACTGCTGCAGCTGCTGCTGACTGTCAGAATTGACCAGACAGCTGGCATGATGCAGGCTCATCGTTGCCCATCATTTTATGGCAGAGGACGTGCCTGCGGCAGCATGTGTGACATGGTTTTTACGTCAGGCCACCCTCCACTGTGTGCACCTAATCTGGGTCACAGCAAATGGTCACAGAGAAATGGAACTTGTTTATGAACCTCCATCCAACTACTTTTTCACTGTGAATGTTTTTCTGTTGTATTAATCAGAACACCTTTGGATCCACAGAGACTGTGAGTTAGTTTCACCAAACCCACTGTTAACAGTGTACCCATAATTACTTCATAACTTAAAAACCAGTATACACAGTGCCCTGCTAAAGTATTCAAACTCAAAGATCTTTATGCACAATGTGTTTTAAGTGATAGACAAACATAAAGTAGTGTGTAATTGTAAAATGGAAATTAAATTGGTTTTATTTCATTTTAATCATAAACTGAAAAATGTGGCATTCATCTGTTTTCAGCCCTATTTACCCTGGCACCATGAAATAAAATCTAGTTCAACCAGAGAACTGAGGGATAAGATGTGGTTCTTTTAAACAAACCGTTACAAAAGCATATGACCCAGTTTGGAACATTTCACAGAGCACTGTTCAATTCATCGGGAAAATGAAGTATCGGGCAACTGCAAACCTAACAACACCTGGTCTTCCACCTAAACTGAAACAGAGAACAGCTAAGATGTCTATGATAACTCTGAAGGAGTTACCATGGGCCAGGTTTTCTCCAAACCATGCAGAGATCCACAGATCAGGTGGCTGATTATGTTGACAGGACAAGTATTTGTTGTGCAGTCAACAAATATGGCCTTTATATAAGAGTGGTAGAAAGAAAGCAAATTTTGAAAGGTCATAAGACGTCCCCTCTGCAGTTTGCTACAAGCCATATAGGGGGCACAGAAAAGAAGGTGCTCTGATCAGATGAGACCACAATGTCACATTTTTTTGTCATCCATAATGCTTTTTATGCTGTTGACCACACGCTCATAATAACTACCCTCAATACTGGGTCATGTTGGACTTCGGCAGAGCTGCCCTTTGTTACTGGTCTTGTTTTAATTTTCATGGGCAGACATTCTAGGTGCAGCTAAGGGGCAGAGAGGGTCTGGTGTGGGGACCAGTGAATTTCATCTCTGTTTTTTGCAGATGACGTAGTTCTGGCTTCCTTTTGCTGGGACCTACAGCATGCGGTGGTGAAGAGGGTGCTGAGCCAAAAGGCAAGGCTCTGAATTTGCTGGATAGTCCACATCCTCACCTATTGTCATGAACTTTGGGTCATGATCGAAAAACGAGATCCCAGGTACAAGCGGCAGAAATTAGCTTCCTCCCTTGGGTGGCTGGGCACTCCCATAGCGGTAGGGTGAGGACTTTGGCCATCCGGTAGGAGTTTGGAGTAGAGCCGCTGCTCCTCCACATTGAGAGAAGTCAGCTGAGGCTTGGGCATATGTTCTGGATGCCTGCTTTAGGAGGTCTTTCCGGCACATCCCACCAGTAGGAGGCCGAGGACACGTTGTCCCTCCAGCGTTTCTCGGCTTTCATGGGCACGCTTCGAGCTTCCCCAAGAGGAGCTGAAGGAGTTGTTTGGGTAGAGGTAAGTTTGGATGTCCCTGCTGAGACTGCTGCCGCCTCAACCTGGTACTGGCTAAGAGGAAGATGACGAGTGTGTTAAGGAAGTCCAGGTTGTTTTAATAGTGGCCCTTTACTTGTCTGCCCCGCATAGCACCTTAAATTCAATGCAAATTATGACTGTAACAACCATAGCAATTAATTAAAAAAAAACACTATTTTAATTTGTCTCAAAACCTTTGGCTATGAATGTGGTGTGTACGATAAGAATGTACCTGTAAATACTGTGCCCTCTTCTGATACTGTTCCTTTCTTTTAGGGGGAAGTTTGCTGTGGTTAGAAAGTGTATGGAGAAATCCACGGGCCACGAATATGCTGCGAAGTTTATGAGAAAGAGACGGAAAGGACAAGACTGCCGGGTGGAAATCATTCATGAGATTGCAGTGCTCGAGCTGGCTACAGCCAGTCCCTGTGTGGTCAACCTCCACCAGGTCTACGAGATGGCTTCAGAGATGGTGCTTGTTCTGGAGTTGTGAGTACAGAATATAAACACCAAAACCCATCCTGAATTATCCTTGTTCTCACATTATATTTGTATGTAATTTTATTTTTTTTAATTCATAAATTTAGGGGAGAAAAAGGACACGTTTTAACAAGCTGCTACACTTGTTAATTTATTTAAAAACTGTAGCAGCTGATTTTTGTTATACAGTTTCTTTAAAACATGAATTTACCATTTACTGCTTTTATTATTAGGAAGAAATCCATGGAGGATCAATTTTGTGTTTTTTTTTAACCTAAATTTCACATTCTACCACAGTGATTCACCTAAATCTAAATTCTAAAATTCAGAGACTGGCAGAGTTTCAGGCCAAATTTGAATGCTTCAGTAGACATGTGCTACTCCATCAATCAAAGTGGCTCACTTGTTGTCATATCTCACGCAGAACGGTGAAGAACAGTGGTGTTCTGTCAGCTAGAGGTTCGTTAGGTATTCATCTCATCCCCTCATTGAGCAAAACACTGTAGAGATGTACAGACAGATGGAATGTAAATCTAATATTAGTGTTGTAGAACGTAGCTGGACAGGGTCCCTGGTGCACGCACACACACACACACACACACACAAACAATATATGTGTTGACTACAATAGCTGCACCAGATGTCAATATTCTCATTTCACTGCTTAGCCTAGTTCCCATTGTGTGTGTGTGTGTGTGTGTGTGTGTGTGTGTGTGTGTGTGTGTGTGTGTGTGTGTGTGTGTGTGTGTGTGTGTGTGTGTGTGTTGGTGTGTGTGTGTGAGGGGGGTGATCAAATATGAGGCATGAAGGCCAAATCCAATATGACATTTGAACAGAGAGAAGGACACAAAGAGACACAGGAAGTTAGTAAGAATGAAGCATAAAAGCACATACACACACACACACAGGTCAAAGCGTTTCCAACAGGGGACCTAAAAAATGTCTCCTGTTTGCTTTGGAGTCAACTCTTTGTGAGTGTGTAAGGATGCCAAAGTCCACTGTTGGATAGGTAAGAACACACACACACACGCGCGCGTCTTTGAATTGACTTTCATTAACCTTTCATTTATTTCTATGGCCTAACCCGAAACCTAACCATTACCAGTGCATACCTAACATGTGTGAAGTCAGGAAAAGGTATGTGTCTCACGTGAGGAGAAATTAACTCAGTAGGACCTGGTGGAATCATCAGAAATAGACACTGCTTCTGACTTTCGTTTAGACAAGACTTTTCCCTGCTGCTTAAGTGCTTTTTGTTTTTTACAAAAACAAGACCAAGAATAAAACCAATGTACACATACGTGTTCTTGTTGCTAAGATGCAGCAAGGAAAGTAACTGAGCAGAGTATTAAAGGCAAAGACCTCATGGATAATAAAATTACTTTGCTGTCACTGTGGACATTTTGCCTTCAGTAAGCAGATCAGTGTCTTTTCATACTCTGTTGGCAGCAGATGCCAAACTCTTAATTATTACTGCCAGGGGTTAGTTAATCCACTTTTTAACCCAGGCAAAATTTTGTGGGCTGCTTGTGGTGAGTAAATCTGTGATCAGGGGAAATTTAAATGACCTTTCCGTTCATGTGGTCTTCAGAGGAGTCACATATAAGTTGCGCCATATGTGCAAATGGGCCATCAGCAGTTTTACTGCAGTGCTGATTTAAAGGTTAAACGTCTGTGTGGTGATGCTGAGATTTAAAAAGTCCTACATTATTAACTGTCAGTGCCCTCACTCATATAGTGTCTGTTAAGCTACAAGTATCTGTGCTGTTATAGAAACATCAGCTGACAGCCCACTAAGGTAACTCTCTCTGGATCCAACATGACGCATGTTAACACACATGTTAAGTCTGAACTGGTCTTCAACCATAAGTTGATATGTGTATATTCTTCACGTTGCCCAATAAGACCGTGAAATCAAATCTGTTCTCCTTTTTACAGTTAATATAGAGATGTGTCATCCGGTTATTTTTAGCTCTACTAGCTCTGATTGGTGATTGGACAGAAGCTCAAGCATCTGATCTTTTTCTATCAGGTCACACAGCATATATGCTACCAGGACATGGTAACCACAACAGTCTTCAGTGTGTAAGTTATTACTTCAAGAAGACTTGGTTAGCTATTTTCTGTATCAGTGAGGTGTTTAAAAAGTCAGAGGAAGCATTGAGGTGCATTTCAACATAAATGGGTGTATTTGACTGTTTGAAATTTGATTTATATAAAAAGAAGCCATCTGACACAGGACATGAATTATTTTGTGTGGTTGGGATGTTTTGGTGAATTAGTGGAGGAGTTGAACTGGAGCAGCTTGAGCAGATACCAGGGAGACTGAATGTATTACAGAAAAGGTTAATCTGTTTCAACCTCTCTGTCATGGATCATGCTGAATGTGGTAGTGTTGATAGGGAATAGACATAGTGAGTATTGTTAACTGCTCTAATCATGTTATTTACTGATACAAGGTGCTAAAGAGTAAAAAATGTAAACTGTAAATTATTTGGCTTTAAATTAGTTACGTTTCTAACCTAAAGAATGACTTCACATTGCAGAAAGCCTCTGCTAATTCTGTTATTTTGGTTTTCAAAGAGAAATCGGCTGGTTAGAGCTTCACAATAACAACAAAAAGATCAGAAATAACACTTTTAATTGGTTCATGTTTTGATTACTAATGCTTTATTTTCTTTAATAAAATACTGTATGTTTTATACTTACTGTTAATTACTTGGTGTGACAAGGTCCTCATTGTGAGGCTTTTCCTGAATGAAATTTATACTTGGTTCTAAAACCTGTTTAAGAGATATCTCTGCAGGGTTGCACCACAATTAGGAGTTTAATTTGTCCATTCACCACAAACATCTCTTAAAATCAGGGAGACATCTCTCAAAAGAAAATAATACAATATAAAAGGGCTGGCTCTAGGGATGTGGAATGTCACCTCGCTGGGGGGGAAGGAGCCTGAGCTTGTGCGGGAGGTCGAGAGATATCGACTAGAAATAGTCGGGCTCGCCTCCAAGCACAGCGTGGGCTCTGGAACCCATCTCCTTGAGAGGGGTTGGACTCTCTTCTACTCTGGAGTGGCCCACGGAGAGAGGCGGCGGGCTGGTGTGGGTTTGCTTGTTGCCCCCCAGCTCAGCCGTCTCGTGTTGGGGTTTACCCCAGTGGATGAGAGGGTCGTATCCCTGCGCCTTTGGGTTGGGGAGAGGTCTCTGACTATCATTTCAGCCTACGGGCCGAGTGGTATTGCAGAGTACCCGGCCTTCTTGGCGTCCCTGTCTGGGGTGCTGGATAGTGCCCCTCCCGGGGACTCCATTATTCTGCTGGGGGACTTCAACGCCCACGTGGGGAACGACAGTGACACCTGGAGAGGCGTGATCGGGAGGAATGACCTCCCCAATCTGAATCCGAGTGGTGTTTTGTTATTGGACTTCTGTGCTAGTCACGGATTGTCCATAACGAACACCATGTTCAAACATAAGGGTGTCCATCAGTGCACTTGGCACCAGGACACCCTAGGCAGGAGATTGATGATCGACTTTGTTGTCGTATCATCAGACCTTCGGCCGCATGTTTTGGACACTCGGGTGAAGAGAGGGGCTGAGCTGTCCGCTGATCACCGCCTGGTGGTGAGTTGGATCCGCTGGAGGAGGAGAAAGTCAGACAGACTTGGCAGGCCCAAGCGCATAGTGAGGGTCTGCTGGGAACGCCTGGCGGAGCCCTCGGCCAGGGATGTATTCAACTCCCACCTCCGGGAGAGCTTCGACCAGATCCCGGGGGATGTTGGAGACATAGAGTCCGAGTGGACCACGTTCTCCGCATCTATTGTCGATGCTGCTGCCCATAGCCGCGGCCGTAAGGTCTGCGGTGCCTGTCGCGGCGGCAATCCCAGAACCCGGTGGTGGACACCGGCAGTAAGGGATGCTGTCAAGCTGAGGAAGGAGTCCTATCGGCTGTGGTTGGCTTGTGGGACTCCTCAGGTGGCTGATGGGTACCGTGAGGCCAAACGTGCTGCGGCCCGGGCTGTGGCAGAGGCAAAAACTCGGGCCTGGGAGGTTTTCGGTGAAGCCATGGAGAAGGACTACCGGTTGGCCTCGAAGCGATTCTGGCAAACTGTCCGGCGCCTCAGGAGAGGGAAGCAGTGCTTCGCCAACACTGTTTATAGTGGGGGCGGGAGACTGCTGACCTCGACTGAGGACATTATCGGGTGGTGGAAGGAGTACTTCGAGGATCTCCTCAATCCTGACATCACGCATTCCGTGGTGGAAACAGAGGCTGGGGACTCGGGGTTGGACTCTTTCATCACCCAGGCTGAAGTCACCGAGGTGGTTAAAAAGCTCCGCGGTGGCAAGGCTTTGGGGGTGGATGAGATCCGCCCTGAGTACCTCAAGTCTCTGGATGTTGTAGGACTGTCATGGTTGACACGCCTCTTCAACATTGCGTGGCGGACGGGGACAGTGCCTCTGGACTGGCAGACTGGGGTGGTGGTCCCCCTTCATAAGAAGGGGGACCACCACCCTGGACCGGAGGGTGTGTTCCAACTACAGGGGGATCACACTCCTCAGCCTCCCTGGTAAGGCCTACGCCAGGGTATTGGAGAGGAGAGTCCGACCGATAGTCGAACCTCGGCTTCAGGAGGAGCAGTGTGGTTTTCGTCCCGGCCGTGGAACACTGGACCAGCTCTATACCCCATAACTTTTATGGACAGGATTTCTAGACGCAGCCAAGGGCCGGAGGGGGTCTGGTTTGGGGACCAGTGGATTTTGTCTCTTCTTTTTGCAGATGACGTGGTCCTGCTGGCCCCCTCTAGCCAAGACCTACAGCATGCGCTGTGGCGGTTCGCAGCCAATGTGTGAAGCGGCTAGGATGAGGATCAGCTCCTCCAAGTTCGAGGCCATGGTACTCGACCGGAAAAGGGTGGCTTGTCCTCTTCAGGTTGGAGGGGAGTTCCTGCCTCAAGTGGAGGAGTTTAAGTATCTCGGGGTCTTGTTCACGAGTGAGGGAAGAATGGAGCGGGAGATCGACAGACGGATCGGTGCGGCTGCCACGGTAATGGGGGCGCTGTGCCGGTCCATTGTGGTGAAGAAAGAGCTGAGCCGAAAAGCAAAGCTCTCAATTTACCGGTCGGTCTACGTTTCTACCCTCACCTACCTCCTATGGCCATGAACTTTGGGTCATGACCAAAGAACGAGATCCCGGATACAAGCGGCTGAAATGAGCTTCCTCCGTAGGGTGGCCGGGCACTCCCTTAGAGATAGGGTGAGGAGCTCGGCCATCCGGGAGGGGCTCGGAGTAGAGCCGCTGCTCCTCCACATCGAGAGGAGCCAGTTGAAGTGGCTCGGGCATCTATACCGGATGCCTCCTGGGCGCCTTCCTCGGGAGGTGTTCCAGGCACGTCCCACCGGGAGGAGGCCCAGGGGACGGCCCGGACATGCTGGAGGGACTATGTCTCTCGGCTGGCCTGGGAACGCCTTGGGCTCCCCCTGGAGGAACTGGAGGAGGTGTCTGGGGAGAGGGACATCTGGGCGTCTCTGCTGAGTCTGCTGCCCCCGCGACCCGGTCCCGGATAAGCGGAAGACGACTAGTACGAGTACGAGTACAATATAAAAGGTTTATCATTTTGAAGCAAATCATTTATTTCTGTATTTATATTGTATAAAAAGATTTAGACCCTTCATTACAGCAATCAGACCCTTATAATTTCTGACCAGCGTTTTGCATGTTTCACTTTCTATTTTGACAGTTTCTCTTTGGTGATGCTCCAAGTCTGTGAGGCTGGAATGCCTCCTTGCCTTCACCCTAATCTTTAGTGTCTTCCACAGATTTAATATCCGATTCAAGTCCAGACTGTGGCTTGGGCTCTTCAAATGTTATTTACTACAGTCAGGAGAACCATGTTGGTAAAATTAAAAGATCACTTTAAATCTAAATATAACAGGAGTATGAATCATTTTGGAATTACCTGTGTTTCATAGTTTTCTTCATTGTATGCAAACAACCACAGCTTTGAGATAATGGCAAACTGTGAAGTTGTAGGTCAGGTCAATTAGACCCTAAGTACAGATTGCTTAGGGTCACGTGTAAATAAAGGGGTAACTGTGAGTTGAATTAGCAAATGGAGTATAAACATGGAAAGTTTTTCACACTTCCGAAGATTTTGTAAACTGCCAAAAGACTGCAGATGGGAATTAACTCATGCAATAATCTGGTACAGTGCATTTATGTTTGAGCTGTACATTGTCCCTGTTAAATAAAGGTTGTTTCTTATTTTATTTTCAGGGTAATGTAGTAACTTTGGTATCTTACCTAAAGATTTATTTTGTTTTGCCTGTTAAATATTTGACTTTGACAACTCCTAATTTAAAGTCTTTCCAAACTGATGTAGTGTGTTGAGTATCTGCAATAATCGAAGACAGACAAATGGAGCCACTTATCCATATTCCATGAATGTAAGGGACACATGGCAGTTGGGGAAAGCCTTACACACAGTGCTGTCCAGGAAATGGCTCCAGCTTTAGTGTGAGGTTTGCTTTCTACAATTATAATGTCTTTATTAAAATCATCAAAACCTCACCAGAGTACCCATCTGAATCTAAGTGGTTTTCTGTGTCAGACTGGATTAGTTACTGTTTGATCATGTGTGGAACAAACCTTCATTCCAACCATTTTCTGCACGTGTGTGGAGCAGCCACATGGATAGCTCTGTGTGTTTTTGTGTGTGTGTGGTTTGACGACACAGATTAGCAGCCAATCACATTTCTGTAGCTGACCTACTTTAATGATTAATAATTCTCCTCTTTTGCTGTGTTTGGTTTTCTGCCCCCCTGCTTTCACACACTGTCACTGTGGTCTCCAACAATGATACTGTGATACCCCAGTAGAACCATGGTTCTACTGAGGTATCATCCATATAAAGATTTTCACATGATTCTTAATTCAGAACCATCTTTCTATCAATCCAGTGAGGTTTTGTGCCAAAGGTCTCTGTGTAAATACGCCTTCAGTTAGTCAATACATTCTAACTGGTTGTATACCATGTTATATTTGCCTGGAGTCATCACTGCTCATTGCAGACATTTTTAAAGGAGCCTGGACTTTATTTGTAGTGAACTTGATGGATTACCTGACGACATGACAGCACATCATCTTTTATTATGCTAGCTTCTGGTTGCTGTTAGCCTCTTATTGACATATTTGACATTGTTTATTAGACTGCACCAGGTTTTAGAACGCACAAATGATATGACGTATTATTGGCTGTCCATAGATCTCCCTCTCATTGTTTCCTGCTGGTGTAGATCCCTGAAACTTGAAACTCTTTCCCATTGCTGAATAATTGCAAGAAGATGGGTCTTCAAGGTTCTGCATGTCATCATTAGCAGCTTTTTTTGCATAACTTTTATGTGAAGTGCTTTATAAATTATGTTCATTTATTCATTATATTTTGTAGTACTAACAATAATACTTTCTGGGTGAGTGGTGAATGTATTCTTAGTCTCATAGCATGCACTAGACTTTGCCATCTGTACATTAAGTTTTAAATGAATGGTTGCAGCCCTGCAGCCCAGACTGTTTCATAAAGAATCTCTGAAAGACTCTGCTCAAAGTTAGAACTGAAACTCAAACTTGAAGGTTTTTTTGTAATGCCAAAAAAGTATGTTGTATGTATTGTCCGAAGGTGCTACACTCTCCAGCGTTTTTATCAGGTACACCTTGCTAGTGCAGAGCTGACCCGGTTTTAGCCTTTGGAACCGCTTTCATTCTTCATGGCGTAGATTCAGCAAGGTGTCGGAAACATTCCTGAGAGATTTTGGTCCTTATTATATCCCAAAGATGCCTCACTAGGTTAAGATCTGGTGACTACAAAGGTTAGTGGTCAACAGTTAACTTGTTTGTGATGTTCATGAAACCAGTTTGAGAGGGTGTGCTGTTACTGTTTGCCATTAACAACTGGAAATAGGCACCAGTCCCCTCTGTGACTATACAACGTTAAGCAGATACACAAAATAGATGGAGGGATGTTTATCCACCTACTAGTTTTTAGTTTTTAGAGCAGAAGTCCAAACTTTCAGTTGATCTTTGAGCTGCTTGTCATTTTACCTTTTTAATACAGGGCTCATTAATCTGGAAAATCCACAAACCATCACAAGATTTTTAGGCTTTTGCAAGATGTTTCTCTTGAATTACATTTTTATCCCGTTCATGGCTATATTCTCATCAAAAATATGAGTTACGCCACTCCTTTAGGAGGCAAGCAACTTCACATATGGATTGTATCAGAATGTTTCTTTATAGAGCCACACATGGCAGCACTGGTCTTTTCTTCATCAGACAAGTAGGTTTCTGGTCGTCCCAACTAATTAGGAGGAGGAATCATCAGTAAATAAAATTGTGTCTGTTCTGCTGTCCATTTCCACACCTTTCACAGAATTTCAGTTTGTTGTTTATGTTTATATTTATATTGGAGAGAAGTTGCCTCTTTGTCTCCCTTCCTGGCACAAGGCTGATGTCTCAGTGTTTGTTGTAGAGTCACTCGAGCTCAGCTGTTGCCATTGTTGAACAAGTTCTAGACCGGTGGAAGTACGATTCTATTGTACTGTACTGTACTGTGCTCATCTTGGAGCTTCGTGGATGGTCTGAAGCCTTCTTTAGTGTGGTTTAATATCTCACCTTGAAGTTCTTGGTGGTCCAGAAATATGATCTATCAGCTAGAACATTCTTAGCTGCAGTGTTCTTACACGTGAGGCCATTATGTGGAACACTGATGGTGGCTGCACACTTTCCTTGAAAGGTAAACATTGTTAACACAAGAAGCCAATTATCTGAGCTTATCTGCTCCTCTTTAGAGGTTTTTATGTGTGACATGGTATATTTTCCTGCTTTAATTGTCCATCAAAAGATGGTTACACTGTGGTCATGAAGGGATTTACATTGTCAGCAACATTACTCAGGTGCTTGATTGGACCTTAGGGCTAAAGTGTGCTAAGAAAGTGAGCCCCACACCATTACACCACCAGCAGCAGCCAGAACTGTTGATACCAGGTAGGATGGATTTTTGCTTACATGCAGTTTATAGCTAATTCTGACCTGACCCTCTTAATGTTGCAGCTAAAACTAAGAAGGGGCCTGGCATGGACTGCGATCAGAGATGGTACGATAGGTTAGTAATATCAAATCACACTCGTAATCACAATATCAAAGGACTGCTTGGATGCAACAAGTGAGTTATACAACTTATATTTCAGGTCTCATGCAATACAACTTTGCATGTCACTTGTATGTTTGGCCTCTTAGATGGACTTTTACTGTTCTACTGATATACAGGGGTTGGACAATGAAACTGAAACACCTGTCATTTTAGTGTGGGAGGTTTCATGGCTAAATTGGACCAGCCTGGTAGCCAGTCTTCATTGATTGCACATTGCACCAATAAGAGCAGAGTGTGAAGGTTCAATTAGCAGGGTAAGAGCACAGTTTTGCTGAAAATATTGAAATGGACACAGCATTATGGGTGACATACCAGAGTTCAAATGAGGACAAATTGTTGGTGCACATCTTGCTGGCGCATCTGTGACCAAGACAGCAAGTCTTTGTGATGTATCAAGAGCCACGGTATCCAGGGTAATATCAGCATACCACCAAGAAGGACGAACGATTAACTGTGGACACAAGAGGATTTGTGTTGACAAGCAATTAAACAGGTTTACCTAACAAAATATCCAGTAAGAGTAGAATTTGGAGCAAGTCCAAATAACATTTCTTGTAAAACGGAAATATGGAAGTACTGCATGTTTTATTAAATGAGAAATGTGGGAGAAACCCAAATAGGGAAAGTTTTGTTTTTTATTAGTGAAGTCCAAAGTATTTTAATTAGAATATTTGAGGGAAGAATGTAGCACAGGCTATAGCTAAGCTTCATTCTAATATCCTGTTCCACTGACTGCTATTTTTTTCTGACTTTGTTATGGTTTTTTAACCCTGCCAGTGGTTTTAAAGGCGTTTTGCTTCTCACCTTCATATTCCAACAATGGAGCTACTCACCCCTCCTTGTGCTCGTTACTCTATCCACCTTCCTCACAAGCTTCCTTAGGGGACACGTAGTATGTTCCTGGCAGCTTTCCAGAATGTTATTAGGAAAAGGTTTTATCACAGATCAGAGAAAATTAAGTCCAAAAGGGTGGTGGTCCAAGTGTTTTTGATCGGTCCTAAAACCTTTATTTTAACTAGCATTTTTTTTTGCGTTGGCCTGGAAGGAAAGTGACCTGACAACTGTACAAATGGCCTCATTCAAGTCAAGCCCATAATTAGTTTGCTATATTTGATGGTGCTTTGCTATTTCTGCCACCACCTCAAGCAAATCAGAACCCATACTGAGGCTAGAGAGAGTTTAATTTCTTACAGGAGATACCACAAGAATTGGCCTTAGGACTGGTTTTATGTTCATTTTCGGGAGGTTGTGTCTGCAATGGGAAACAAAGATTGCCATTGGGTTTTTCTGTGGCTGTTTTGGTTTCCTTCCACAGTCAGAAGCAAAACTATAAATTACAGATGGTCTTTCTGTGTGAGTCCTGCCTGCAGCCAGTTCAAGGTTCACACTGGAGAATAAAATGGTAAGCGAGAACAAGGAAAAACACTCCCAATTTCCCAGCAAGGGTATTCATCTGTTCTATAAACAGCTTAATTAGGCAAATACAAATGAGTCATTATTTAAACAGACCAACTCTTTATATATTTAATAAAAACCTAGGTGAAATGCACCTCCACCGAACTGTCAACTAATTTAGACAGTTTACTAGTGAGGAAACCAATGAGTGACTGCACCTGTTTTGTTTATAATGGACAATGAATACTTACACCATTTCTATGTAACACCTAAAATTTCTTGCAAAATGAATCACCTTTAGAAATTCTTCACATTTTGGCTGATTTCAACCAAAAATGTCCATGCTGCACAATATATTGCAAATTTACTATTATCACAATATCACTGTTCACAATATGCATATCACAAAGAACCGCCTCGAGTGCAATAAGGATTAGCTTAAACCTAAAGAGGAAAGACATTTTTTTTTTTTTTGCTTATTTATCACAAGCCATTTCATTATTGTGATGGCTTCTATTTATCCTGCAGCCCCGCTGTACAGCATAATGTCTTCAGATATAACACTTCAGACATAACACTTCAGATATAAATGGGGTTTTCCATGCACCAGGACAGTGTTAATATGTTGTCACATTTCATTTTCTCTCAACTTTTTAACTTTTATTTCTCAAACAAACAAAAATTCACAATTTTTTCCCCACATTGATATAACAGCAATATGACTGCTGTCGTTTCTAGTACTAAATGAAATGAAGCTGTCTTGGATTTTTGGATAATGCTTTCTGGAATCTTTAAATCATAGGTCTAAATCATAGATGTAATGTTGACTCATGAGGTCTACATGCAGCTTCAACATTGAAAGCAGGTGTGTGGCACAGTGTGATGTTCCATATTGTCCTGCTGGAAGGTGAACCTCTAACAGGTTGTCACACAGGGTTGTTCTGTATTTAGCTTTATCCATCTTTCCATCATCTGACCAGCTTTCCTCTTCCTGCTGAAGTAAAGTTTTCCCAAAGCATGATGCTGCCACCACCATGTTTTATCATGGGGATGGTATGTAAAAGGGGATGTGCAGTGCTAGTTTCGCCACATTTTGTGTTTTGTATGAAGGCCAAAAAGTGTAATTCTGATCCTCTTCATGGCCTTCACAGAAGATTTATACTCAGATTAAATTACACACAGGACTCTACTTAGAAGTTTGGTTCAAACTTCCTCCACAATGTGCTGTTGTGTTTTATTTTTAACTAATTTTCTATGAGGGTGAAAAGGTTTTTACATCATCTTTGTATTTGCTTGCAGTGCTGCTGGAGGAGAGATCTTCAACCAGTGTGTGTCAGATCGAGATGACGAGGCCTTCATGGAGGAGGATGTGAAGAGGCTTATGAGACAAATCTTAGAGGGGGTCTCCTTCTTCCATCAGAACAACATTGTCCACCTTGACCTGAAAGTCAGTAGAGTTAAACAACATGTATTTTCTGTTGGGGAGTTAGTTCAGGGAGGACAGAGTTAAAGTATATCAGTTAGAGATCAAATCACTTTGGTGCTTATGTGGTTTATGAGTGTGAAAGCTTCCATCCCACTGTGGCAGAATGTCATCACTGGCTGATGGAACAATGTCTGAGTCACTTCACTTACACTTCAAACTGGGTCCTGTTTTATTTGGACTGAACAAACATGTCTTAAACCTTTGCTGTGGATGGAGAAAAGATGTGACACTTGATTCCTTCCAGGTTAACACCAGTGTTTCCTGTGTCCTGTCAGCCTCAGAACATCCTGCTGACCAGCAATTCTCCCGTGGGCGATATAAAGATTGTGGACTTTGGGCTTTCCAGGAGGGTCAGCACCCACCATGAACTTAGGGAGATCATGGGAACCCCAGAGTATGTTGGTGAGTCGCCTTTTAGGTTGATTTCTACTGCCTGACAATATTAGTACAGATTTGGTTCTGAATGATACAGCTCTATGTCTCTGGTTTCCCATTCAGCTCCTGAGATTCTCAACTATGAGCCTATAAGCACTGCAACAGATATGTGGTAAGAACATGCTCTAGTTTCCAGCTACAAGTACTGATGCACATTTTCTACAAGTACTGCGTTTGATTAAAAAGGTTCTTCATTTTCTAAGCCCCATTTTCCATCTTTGACAAGATATCTTTATCTGGGGCAAGTTAAAATCAAGGCTGCTTCCTCTGTGTGTCCATTGAGCTTTAACAGCCCGAGTACAGTAGGAAAACGTTAAAACCAAGTCCTTTTTTTCCTCACACTGATATAATAAAGGGACCTGTTATAAATGGAGAGGTAGTTGAGTGCTGCAATCCCATCCTGCTTTAGCATCTTTTCCAAGCAATACATAAGGGAGTGGTGGCCTAGTGGTTAGAGAGCAGGGTCCTGCAGAGGCCCCAAGACCCTGGTTTGAATCCCACAGCCTGTCACTCTGGCTTCCTGAGCAAGACCCTTAGCCCCTGAATGCTCCCTACTGCTCCCTAAGGGATGGGTTAAAGCAGAGGATAATTTTTCAATTGTGAGATTGATCAAGTCTAAATTAAATTATTATTATTATCGCATTTAATTTTCATCAAAAAACAGACAACAAAGTCTCTAGAGCGTCTACAAAGTCGGTTTAATTAGAAACTTTAAAGCTGTGTTGGGGCAAATCAAAAGGATATTTTTGTCCGCTTCATGAAACCACCTGACAACCCAAGAAGTGTCTGAGACATCGAACCTCAGCATAGTAGTAAATGTCACTATATAATGCCATATATAATGTATAATATTTCCAGCATGCCTCACAAGAATGTCCCGTTTCCTTTAGAAGGCTTGTTTAACCTCTGAATGAGTTTAGCATGTTGATCCATAGCAAGTTGTTTGTTTTGCTGTACAGCTGAAGGTGAAACGCTGTCACATATTTACAGTTATGTTAAAAATAGGAAACCTTCTGAAAGCCTGAGTGGGTTTCTAGCCAATTTGTACACATGGGCATTTAATACCAGTTTTAAACAGAAGAAAAGATCTTTAATACATTTCTATAAAATATAATTAAAAAATAATCTATTTCTGGTGAGGGATTACTTGGGACACCCCAAATGCATTCCCACTTTTTTACTCAGCATTTTGTACGAGGTTTGTCCTTTTACAACCTTTTACAGACATGTATATTTGTGTGCTCCTGACTGTTGAAATGAGAGCGAAAACCAAGGTATGATCCAGGGAGCTGCAGTGTATGACTGCAGCAGCTTATGAGTATGGTGAGGGATTCAAAGTGATCTCAAAAGAATTTTAAATGAGCTATTTCACCCTATGGAAAATAGGATACCAGTGGAGGACATTGAAAACAGCAGAACAACTGCTGACATGTCCAGATTTGGTCATTCAAGCAAGTTCTCTCTGAAGGTCAACCGCAGAACACTTCATGACAAGACCTACAGCAAGCATCCACTACTGTTCATATGAGCGTGCAGTGCATGCCTGTACAATCAGAAGGAGACAGGGAAATGTGTAACTTTGATAGGTGTGCAAAGAGTCTGCTTTAACTTTCTGAGAAAAATAAGAAGGCCCGATGAAAGTATTCCAGAAAGAACACACGAAAAGACCAGGAGTAATGTTCTTTGGACATTTGCGTCTAAAATGTAATTATCTGGACACCAATGGAGAAGATGTGTTTTAACATAAACCAAATACAACAATCCAGGAAAAGAACATTCTACCAGCTGTGAATCGCAGGAAGTGTCATGGTGGAATGATCATGGAGTACCTTAAATTTTTTCCTCTGTTCAGGAGTATTGGAGTTCTTGCCTACGTGATGCTAACAGGGATCTCTCCATTCCTGGGCAACAACAAACAGGAGACGTTTCTTAACATCTCTCAGCTGAATGTAAGCTATGGTGTGGAGGAGCTGCAGCAGTTGGACCAGGCCTCCCTGTCCTTCATCCAAATGCTGCTCCGCAAACAGCCACAGTGAGTTCTGTCCCATTTGGATTCCATGCATTGCTGTGTTTATAGTACTGCAACTTGTCCTTATTTTGTCCTGTTACAACCACAAACGCATTTTATTAGGATTTTATGTGACACACAACACAAAGTAATGCAAAACTGGGAATTCGAAGAAAAATTATCTTGGTTTTCATATTTACATGCATCCTTCCCTAGCAGCTCTTCTGAGGAATGTTAGCCAGCTTTGCAGGTGTGGATGCACAAATAATTGACCATTCCACTAGCTCCGGTGAATGTCTAGGCCTGTTGTCCTGTTGGAAGGTGAACCTCTGCTCCAGGATTGTTCTGTATTTAGCTCCATCTGTCTTCCCATCAACTCTGATCAGATGCCCAGTTCCAAATGGAATAAAAAGCATTCCCACTGTAATGCCACCGCCACCTTGTTTCACGATAGGGATTGTTTGTTTAGCAAGATGTCCAATGTCAGATTTCAAGAGTGTTTGACTCATAATTGTCTTGTTGATAGATTCTTCTACCTAAGCTGTCAGTCTCTGCAGCTCCTCCAAAGTTACCTTGAGCCTCTTCGCCGCTTCTCTGTTTAATGCTTAGGTGGACGGCCATGTCTCTGCCATTTTTTTAGTTGTTACGGTCTTTCCTTTTCCCTCTCAGGAAGATGTTTAAACATTATTACTATGTTCTAACCCAACCCTACATTAAACATCTCCACATCTTTCTCCCTGACCTGTCTTATGTGTTCTTTGGTTTTCATGACACTGTTCACTAATGACCTTAACAAACCTGTGAGGCCTTTACAAAATTCAGATTTTCATTTAAAAAACAATCTAAACTATGCATGAATTTTACAAACATGGGTTGCTCTATCCCATAAAATCCCTTTAAAGTACATTGAATCTGTGGTTGTAACAAGGCAAAATATGAACACGTTATTTTGCTTTGCAACATTTTCCAAGCCCTGCAAGCCAGCATCTGCTTTATGTGCGTTCGTCTTCAGAGAGCGGGCCACAGCGGAGCAGTGCCTTAAACACCCCTGGCTTCAATGGACAGGGCCCCAGGGACTCCTAATGGAGGAGGAAACGCTCCCAGTGCAGGACCCAGAGACATCCAGCACCACCAGCAGTTCCACCTGTAGTCTGGCGCCTGCCAGTAGCACAAGCACAACTGAGGAAGAGGAGGAAGGAGAAGGGTCAGTGACAGAGGAGCTGATCGTCATGGCTGCCTACACCCTGGGTCAGTGCCAGTCATCCAGCTCCACCTCTGAGGAAGCAGCGCTGGCTGCAGAGCAGAAGGCCATCTCCAAACGCTTCAAGTTTGAGGAGCCCTTTAGCACCCTGCAGGAGGTCCCTGGAGAGTTCATCTACTGACCCCCAGTCAGCACACCATGTCATTTCAGTATCTTAAAAAAAACCTTCTTATTTTACAAATATGTATTTAACATATAATCAGATCCATTTCCTCTTATTTAAGCTGTTTGATTTAAAGTGATTTTTTTTATGTTCCTTTCCTGATGTTTTTTCTTCCCATAATGCATGAAGGCTCAACTCGCCCCTGAAGGTGCAGGCTCACTGCACCTTCACTCTAATGATCTCAGAGCATCTAGACATGAATGAATCGCTGTGGTTGTGCAGCTCTGTCCTAGTTCTCTATAAACATGAAGCTGTATGAGTCCCAGCTGTTAGCCTGTAGCTAACTCACCTAGCCACAGCTTTCACTACGAAGCTACCAACACACTGATGTGTCCCAGAAAGGGCCAGCAGCATTGTGTTTGTGTAGCAGAGAGCCAGCTTTATGTCTTCATTATGATCCCTCTGCAGAGTGGGAAGCCAGACCCAGTGCAGCTTCTACAGGAACTCAGGCAGCTATCAGTATTGTCTGCGCTTGTCTCTGTCCATTTCTATAAACGCTGTGAAAGCCAACAGGCGCCTATTTGGTGCATGGTTTTATTTTTGCTGTTTGAATTAGACACAAGACAAGACTCTTAATTAAGTTAGATGAAGTACATTTCTGCTGAGCTGTTTGAGCTGAACCTTTGTGGTGCTTTCTTATTGCATTTACTTTTTACCTAGCAGTGGACCCTCAGCCAGTTAGTATATTCTAGAGTCTGTCTCTACAGAAACTCAGCAAGTTACATGTTAATGAAGGACTTTTTACGCCAAGCTTTCTGGATTTCCCTGCGGCTGCCTGTGCTGCCTTTTCTCCTGAGACCAACCATGTGTTATTGGTAATTTATCCTGGATTTGGTGCCATGCTCAGAAACATTTGTCATTTTAGTTCTTGCTGTTTTTTCAGCTCTGTCTATAGTGTCTGGAGTATATAAGAAATGTCTGTTTTTCTCTCTGTTTACTAAAATCTGTTACTATGGGAACATATTTGTACCTGAAATGTCTTGTGTTATAAATAAATAATTTTAAATTGTCAAGAGTTGTGTATATTAGTGAACATCAGAGCAGGTAAACAGGGCAACAAATATGACTGTTCAGCTTTAAGAATGGGCATACTATGCTGCAGAGGGGATGGTAAAATAAATTCTGTTAGTAGTACATCTCTATTTGTTCATTCCAGATCCATTTGACATGATTAGCTGGTAGTTAGTGATTGATTCCTGGTTTGGTGTTTCCATCTATTAGCAATGACCTCAAGTTACCACTAGAGGGCAGGTGCAGTCTATACAGGAACTCATTCTCTAGATGAGAATTTTTCCAACAGCCACTGATCATGTCAACATGTTTTTTGTAAGGCGCATTTTATTAAGAGAATTCCTAAAACATTAGACACCAGTTAGGATAAGAAGATATATAGACGATGGCTGGTTAAACTGTCATGATGAAAACATGTGTATACGCTCCAATCTGAACACATGAGAATTTAAATAGTGATTAGCTGTTTTGTCAGGCTAATGAACTAGACTCAGTTTTACCTATAGGTCTAAGTCCGGCTACGTTCACACTAGGTTCTAACGTTTGTTGGGATGATGTTGCATCTGTTGCCTAAACAGATTTCCATAAAGTGGCAGCGAGGACAACGGGAGGTGATGCATCACAGATTATATCGCACAGCCCAAAAACAAGCTTGTTAGGTTAGCTAAGGAGTAGACATGAAGGTTTATTTAACCCACAAGTATAAGTGCAAATAACCCTAAAAACCCAACCCAATCAGCTCCATAGCAGCATAAAGTCAAAACAGTCCTAGCAGAGATGGGTCACAAATTTTCTAACAGATGGGAAGGAGAATCTGAAAGATAGACATGTTCTCCAGGGTTGGACACCTATGTGTTCACCTACTGGACAGGAGAGCTCATGCTAACATTGGTCAGTTCATCCACTGATACTTTGGTGCAAAGGTGACTAACCTTAAGTTTGGGTAGGCCAGAGTTTTCATTCATTCCGCCTGCTCTGTGTTGTCAAAATGAGGTGAGATCTTTCCATGTAATCCATGCAATATTTATTAACTGCTTGCAGTTAAATCCATAAAAATTAAAGTATCCTTTTATGCAGTCCATGCAAAAATTATTGAAATACACAGTTGAAGCAATAAAGAGTGAAACAAGCATATTCTCACATTCTGGGACTGAGAGACTGGAGAGGCCTGTGTGTTCAGTCACATATTAACTGTCTTATCTTTTACAGAAGTATAAACAAGTGTTATGTGAAATTATGTATAATGATTTTCTATTTTCTACAAGTATTAAATGAAATGAGTAATATTTGATTATCAAGTTAAAAGACTTATGATTGAAATATGATTGAGAACTGATAATTAAAATAAGAAACATTAAGGTTTAGAACTTCTCAATCAGCTATATATGAAAGAGATGATGTTGGTTAGTTGTGTTGCATGAATAAAAAGGATGAAGTTTAAGTAATGGTTTTAAACTGTAAATGAAGTAACCGATGTAACTAAAAGTTTGAGCAGCACCGATGTAAGAATTAAAGCCTCTGTTTAAGAGGAAGTGTAATGTTGAGTGAGACAGGAATAGAGCAGATGTTCAGGAATTGGGGAAGTGAGAGCTGTAGCTTACAGCACAAGGCTGGTGACTGAGGTGGGGGCGCAAGTCAAAGAAGAGGCCAGCAGACAGCTCAGGACTGAGGTGATGATGGCATGTCTGATATGGACACAACTCGGGAAATTCCAGAAAAAAGATCACCGTATGTCATGGGTGACCAATGGGACAGCCATGGCAGCAACCACTGGCCAATGAGCACAAAGAGTTTGGTGGAAATGCTTTATAAAATGGGCAAGAATAGAGGAACTAGTTGGTTGTTTCCTCGCAGAAGACCAGCGAACAAGATTGGATGGAGAGAGACGCTACAGATGAATCAGAGAACCAGAGACACAGCCCAGCTGACTGACTGGATTAAAAAGAAGATCAACCTGTGTGCCCTGGAAGGACTGTGCCTCGAAATTAAGAATCTGAATTCATACATTCAATTATTTGAGTCACCTTATTGTTGGATTTTCATTGGTGGTAAAAAGTCTTGTTGCCTGGTTCTAAGAGATTTTAGGAGGTTTTTATAGGTTGCCTTAGCCAAGCTTGTTAAAACAGTGCCCTTGGGGCTCATGCCTAATCACTAAAATTAACCTAACCCATATACCAAGAGCCAGTTGTAAAATTAGGGAATGAGCAGCCGTTGACAGAAGTGACTGTCGAGGAGTGGATGATTGCTGTGGGCTACTCGGTCGTCCTGACCTCCAGCTGAAGAAGGGCAAGACTTTTGGATGCAGGCTGTGAGAGGTTAGGCGTGTCATTTCCCGACACCAGCTTAAACAGAACTTTCAGTAAACATGCTTAGTAAGATCTTTCAGGTTTAGGGAAGTCCGGACCCATTGGATGGAGAGCTGGATTGAGCAATCCCCTTAGAAATAGGGAAGTAGAAGGGAGGGGTTAGCTCATTGGACAACAAAAGGTGGTGCCCGAACAGGGACCCTGACAGAGATAAAAGAGCCCCAGAACAAGGATGCTCAGCAGAAGGACGTCTCTGCCTGAGCACGTCGGGCCGACAGCCTGAAAGGGAGTAAGGTTGTCTGTGACTGATAAGACCATCAGTCACAACCCTCGCAGTAACTGCATAACATGCAGGTGAAGATAGGGCTTTATTGAGTGTAGACTGACCAGACCCAGACAGTAAAGCAAGTAGCCAAATAGTCTGAACCCATCCCTACTCGAAGGTACCTCGAGAGGCTTTGGAGAAAGAGCTGAAGACTGCTGTTCCCGAATGCTCTCTATACAACCTCACTGACCTTGAGCTGTTTTGCAAGGAAGAATGGGCAAGAATTTCAGTCTCTCGATGTGCAAAACTGATAGAGACATACCCCAAGCGACTTGCAGCTGTAATTGCAGCAGAGGGTGTCGCTCCAAAGATCCCTACAGCATATTCCAGCCTTTTTAAGAGAATATTATGGTCGACTGAATCAAATGCAGCACTGAGATCTAACAGAACTAGAACAGACACAAGTCCATTATCTGAGGCCATAAGAATATCATTAGTGACTTTCAGCAGATCTGTTTCAGTGCTATGATTAGCTCTGAAGCCTGACTAAAACTCTTCAAACAGGTCATTGCTGTGTAAATGCTCACACATTTGATTAGCGACTATTTTCTCAAGAATTTTAGATAAGAATGGAAGATTGGATATAGGTCTATCATTTTTCAAGTCATCTCGATCAAGCGAAGGTTTCTTAAGTAAAGGTTTAATTACAGCTAACTTAAAAGCCCGTGGTACATATTCATTTACTAAAGAAAGATTAATCATATCTAAAATGGGGCTGGTAATCAGAGGGAACATTTCCTTAAATAATTTGGTTGGGATTGGGTCTAACATACAAGTTGAAGGTTTAGATGAAGCTAATATTTCTGACAACTCAGGAAGCTCCACAGGATCAAAACAGTCCAAACACAAATCAGGTTCTGCAGTTATTTCCAATGTTGTCTCACTTGCTGAGGATGAAGTAATCATCTTGGGGAGTATGTCAAAGATTTTCTTTTTAATAGAATCAATTTTATTTAAGAAGAATCCCATAAAGTCATGACTGCTAAGAGCTAAGGGAATGGATGGCTCAATAGAGCTATGACTCTGTGTAAGTTTAGCAACTGTACTAAAGAGAAACCTAGGATTATTCTTGTTCTCTTCTATTAATGATGAGAAATAAGCTGTTCTGGCTTGGCTTGTCTTTTTATACAACAGTAGGCTATTTTTCCAGATTAAGTAGAAATTCTCTAGGTGTGTAGAGCGCCATTTTCTCTCCAATTTTCTAACATTGTGCTTTAAAGTATGCAGCTCTAAATTAAACCAAGGAGCCTGCCTCCTATGAATGATTACCTTCTTTTTCAAGGATGCTGCATTGTCTAATGCATCACGCAATGATGAAGAAACACTATGAACAAAATAATCAATTTGTGAAGGGGAAGAAACAGAATTATTGCCCTCCACTGTGCTTTTCAGTGATAATGAGGAAATTAAAAATGGAACACATTCGTTAAAGGTTGTTACAGCATTGTCTGATAATGATCTCGTACTCGTCGTCTTCCGCTTATCCGGGACCGGGTCGTGGGGGCAGCAGACTCAGCAGAGACGCCCAGACGTCCCTCTCCTCAGACACCTCCTCCCGCTCCTCCGGGTGGAACCCAAGGCATTCCCAGGCCAGCCGAGACGGCCAGCGTGTCCTGGGCCGTCCCTTGGCCCTCCTCCTGGTGGGACGTGCCTGGAACACCTCCCGAGGAAGGCGTCCAGGAGGCATCCGGTATAGATGCCCGAGCCACCTCAACTGGCTCCTCTCGATGTGGAAGAGCAGCGGCTCTACTCCGAGCCCCTCCCGGATGGCCGAGCTCCTCACCCTATCTCTAAGGGAGTGCCCGGCCACCCTACGGAGGAAGCTCATTTCAGCCGCTTGTATCCGGGATCTCGTTCTTTCGGTCATGACCAAAAGTTCATGGCCATAGGTGAGGGTAGGAACGTAGACCGACCAGTAAATTGAGAGCTTTGCTTTTTGGCTCAGCTCTCTCTTCACCATAACGGACTGGCACAGTGCCCCCATTACTGCGGCAGCCGCATCGATCCGTCTGTCAATCTCCCGCTCCATTTTTCCCCCACTCATGAACAAGACCCCGAGATACTTCAACTCCCCTCCAACCTGAAGAGGACAAGCCACCCTTTTCCGGTCGAGTACCATGGCCTCGGACTTGGAGGAGCTGATCTTCATCCCAGCCGCTTCACACTCGGCTGCGAACCGCCCCGGTGCATGCTGTATGTCTTGGCTAGAGGGGGCCATCAGGACCACGCCATGTGCAAAAAGAAGAGACAAAATCCTCTGGTCCCCAAACCAGACCCCCTCCGGCCCTTGGCTGCGTCTAGAAATCCTGTCCATAATAGTTATGAACAGGACCGGTGACAAAGGGCAGCCCTGCCGGAGTCCAACATGCACCGGTAACAGGTCCGACTTAGTGCCGGCAATGCGGACCAAACTCCTGCTCTGCTCGTACAGGGACCGGATGGTCCCTAATAAAGGGCCCCCGATTCCATACTCCTGGAGCACCCCCCACAGGGCATCATGAGGGACACAGTCGAATGCCTTCTCCAGGTCCACAAAACACATGTGAACCGGTTGGGCAAACTCCCATGAACCCTCGAGCACCCTGTAGAGGGTATAGAGCTGATCCAGTGTTCCACAACCGGAACGAAAACCACACTGCTCCTCCTGAAGCTGAGGTTCGACTATCGGCCAGACTCTCCTCTCCAATACCCTGGCGTAGGCCTTACCAGAGAGGCTGAGGAGTGTGATCCCTGTGTAGTTGGAACACACCCTCCGGTCCCCCTTATGAAGGGGGACCGCTACCCCAGTCTGCCAGTCCAGAGGCACTGTTCCCGTCCGCCACGCAATGTTGAAGAGGCGTGTCAACCATGACAGCCCAACAACATCCAGAGACTTGAGGTACTCAGGGCGGATCTCATCCACCCCCGAAGCCTTGCCACCGCGGAGCTTTTTAACCACCTCGGTGACTTCAGCCTGGGTGATGAAAGGGTCCAGCCCCGAGTCCCCAGCCTCTGTTTCCACCACGGAATGCGTGATGGCAGGATTGAGGAGATCCTCGAAGTACTCCTTCCACCACCCGATAATGTCCTCAGTCGAGGTCAGCAGCCTCCCACCCCCACTATAAACCGTGTTGGCGAAGCACTGCTTCCCCCTCCTGAGGCGCCGGACGGTTTGCCAGAATTGCTTCGAGGCCAACCGGTAGTCCTTCTCCATGGCCTCACCAAACTCCTCCCGGGCCCGGGTTTTTGCCTCTGCCACAGCCCGGGCCACAACACGCTTGGCCTCACAGTACCCGTCAGCCGCCTCAGGAGTCCCACAAGCCAACCACAGCCGATAGGACTACTTCTTCAGCTTGACAGCATCCCTTACTGCCGGTGTCCACCACCGGGTTCTGGGATTGCCGCCGCGACAGGCACCGCAGACCTTACGGCCGCAGCTACGGGCAGCAGCATCGACAATAGATGCGGAGAACGTGATCCACTCGGACTCTATGTCTCCAACATCCCCCGGGATCTGGTCAAAGCTCTCCCGGAGGTGGGAGTTGAATACTTCCCTGTCCGAGGGCTCCGCCAGGCATTCCCAGCAGACCCTCACTATGCGCTTGGGCCTGCCAAGTCTGTCCAGCTTTCTCCTCCTCCAGCGGATCCAACTCACCACCAGCTCAGCCCCTCTCCTGACCCGAGTGTCCAAAACATGCGGCCGAAGGTCTGATGATACGACAGCAAAGTCGATCATTGACCTCCTGCCTAGGGTGTCCTGGTGCCAAGTGCACTGATGGACACCCTTATGTTTGAACATGGTGTTCATTATGGACAATCCATGACTAGCACAGAAGTCCAATAACAAAACACCACTCGGATTCAGATCGGAGAGGCCATTCCAGGTGTCACTGTCGTTTCCCACGTGGGCGTTGAAGAATAATGGAGTCCACTATCCAGCACCCCTGTTGTAAATATGAATCTGAGAATATTATTTTATATTTAATATTTATATTTTTATATTTTATCAAATAATATTTCGGTCTGTTAAGGATTGTCCTGTGAATACCAGCCCAATAAGGCGATGGTATTAGGACAGAATAGAAAGGTGTGAGACGAGCTCTGACATTATTGAACAGCATAAACTCTGCACAGATATGGAATGAATTCACTCAATTTCTTAAAATACAAGAATTTATTAACAAAAATAAGTCAACTCCAAGTCAAACATATTTCAGTCAACAAACTCTTTACTATGCTAAAACAATCCAACTAAACTACCAAGAATTAAACTACCAGAATTAAAGAATAACGAAGACTAATGGACTATGTACAATATAAACAAGTTGATTAAGATGATTAGAAATCATGACCAAAAAGAGTGATGCAACATTACCATGCAATGTTTATGTTTCAGAACCAAGGATTATTTTGTAGAATCTGGAAATGAAGTTAAGTTAGTCTTGGAACTAACTAAGTCAATAATCAGCAAACGTTTAGACAACCACTCACAATGCAAGATCAGATAAAATATTATTTTAATAAAATAATGTTTTAAATAATGATCTGCTGAATAAAACCAACCTTCTTGATGACCATTTCTCAACGGTGTCTAATTAATTGCCTTTATTTATTGAAATAATATTTGAAGAAATATTATTAAGGGAGTATTTTGGAAAAGAGCCAAATCTTTCTGGAGAAATGGGGCTTAATGGTGTTTACTTAGTTATCAAATCTAGTAAATGATGTTTAGGGACTATTATTCACTAGCTTGAAAACCAACAACCTTTATTTTGAATAGTCTTTAGTAGCACATGTTCTCTACCGGTTAGGCGTTAAGCTAACAAAGAAGCGGATAGCTTAGCACCAGAATCAACACATACCTTTAAAATACCAGGATTAATAAAAGGGTTAAAATGCATAAGCGCGGATGGCGCGTTATGAGCAATGTTCTGGTTAAAACCACCCTTTAAATAAAGTTTATATTAACTTTAAAACATACAAAGAACACAGAACCGGCACGTGCCTTGGCTAGCCTACTAGCACTAATATAGCCAGGTTCCACAAAATAAAACTTCATAAAATGAAAACGTTCAGATTATTTCATCCTAACTGTTAATCTGCCCAAACCTAACTTCTGACCGTGGTGAGGGAATGTTGTCCAAGGGCGAAGTTTGAAGAAGGTATCCACAGTCAACAAGCGGTTAGTTCGGTAGCTAACCTCTGCGTTCGCTCTCTGAACAAAAGAGTTAGCTCCGGAGAGCTGGCGGCTCGTCCTGTCCGCTGCGGTTTCTGCCGTCTTCCTTCAGGCCGGGGCTTTTCTCGAACACCGTTTGCACCTGCGGGGCCTCGGAGAGACAGTCAGCAATGCTGGTACCTTAATTATCCCCGTTCATGACTGAAAATACCGGATACACAGACAGTATTTCATTCTACTTAACTTTGCATATGATCGATGATCCAGTCGAATTTATGTCTTTTTGCCAGCCATCAGCGCGCTTTCCTCCCCTATCCGGTCCCTCTGGAAGGCGATATGTTGGAAGGGTGGGGGTCTTACACGGGCAGTGGCATCATGGGAAGTCCTCTGCTACCCCCCTTTTCCCCTTCGGAGTTTTAATGTTGAAATCCATGGCTGTAGGTCCCAACACCCCTGACAGGGACACCAAGATGCCCGGGTACTCCGCACTACCGCTCGGCCCGTAGGCCGAGACGACAGTCAGAGACCTATCCCCAACCCGAAGGCGCAGGGATACGACCCTCTCATCCACTGGGGTAAACCCCAACATGAGACGGCTGAGCTGGGGGGCAACAAGCAAACCCACACCAGCCCGCCGCCTCTCCCCGTGGGCCACTCCAGAGTAGAAGAGAGTCCAACCCCTCTCAAGGAGATGGGATCCAGAGACCACGCTGTGCGTGGAGGCGAGCCCGACTATTTCTACTCGATATCTCTCGACCTCCCGCACAAACTCAGGCTCCTTTCCCCCCAACGAGGTGACATTCCACGTCCCTAGAGCCAACCTAAGCATCCGGGGATCGGGCTGCTGAGGTCTCCACCTTCGTCCGCCACCCAATCCTCTTTGCACCGGTCCCTCACAGTTCCCCCTGCAGATGGTGGGCCCACTGGGGGATGGCCTCAGGTCTCTCGTTCGGGCTTGGCCCGGCCGGGTCCCGCGAGGAGCGACCCGGCCACCAGGCCCTCTATAGCGAGTCCCGACCCCAGGCCTGGCTCCAGGGTGGGACCCTGGCTCTGCCGTACCGGGCGACGTCACGTCCCTCGATATTTTTGTCCTCATGAGGGATTCTTGAACCGCTCTTTGTCTGACCCATCACCTAGAGCCTGTTTGCCATGGGAGACCCTACCAGGGGCATTTAGGCCCCAGACAACATAGCCTCTAGGATCATTTGAGCACTCAAACCCCTCCACCATGTTTAGGTGGCAGTTCAAGATAATGATCTACTATAATGACATTTTCTTTCAGGTGTGGAGTACTCGGTTGAATTAAACTGAAAGGTTATTAAGAAATGGTCAGACAGGACAGGGTTATGAGAAAATATTGTTCTGTCTTTACAC
This sequence comes from Girardinichthys multiradiatus, assembly GCF_021462225.1. Classification (NCBI taxonomy): domain Eukaryota; kingdom Metazoa; phylum Chordata; class Actinopteri; order Cyprinodontiformes; family Goodeidae; genus Girardinichthys; species Girardinichthys multiradiatus. The sequence continues at coordinate 4,316,876 of NC_061813.1, read as the reverse complement.
TCAATGCCATATGTCAGCACAAGGTCCAGAGAATGAAGACAAAGGTTGGTAGGTTTGTTAATGTTTTGAGCAAAGCCAATTGAGTCTAAGATAGCATTAAACGCTATATTTAGGCTATCACTTTCAGTGTCAACATGAATGTTAAAATTCCCCACTATAATAACTTTATCTGTATTTAACACTAAATCAGATAAAAGTTCTGAAAACTGATATAAAATTGAGAGTAAGGGCCTGGTGGATGTTGTGGAATTTTCTTATCAAAGTGGGAGAGAAATTAACTCATTAAAAGAGAAAAACCGGACTTTCTCTTTATAAGTTTTATTCAAAGGCATTCAGCGTTTGAAGACCCTGTCACTGAGCTTGGTCAGTGAAGCAGAGCCCCGATCAACATTTACACACAGTATTTAAAGAGTATGTGGGTGTTACCTCAACATAAAAAGAGTTTGTGCTTTATGGCCCTAGACCCTCCTCGGGTCAGAGGTAACAAAGTTATTTACGAGCAGACCATCTGCTCTTCCTGAGACATCACCCTAAAGGATGGGTTTTAACCATTAAATGTCTGATACTGGATTTACAGACCAATTCCTCTAGGTAACAAAACACAGAGGTCAGAGGGGAGAGAGGTAAGGGAAGTTCAGAGCATTAAAAAGATTTTTCCACAACACTCCTTTCTTCTGATTACAAGATAATCACAACTAAAAGGAAAATTCTTCAAAACCATCACCCAGGATAATAATCAAAATAAAACCGAGAAAAACAATATATACAAAACTTTAAAAGAAAAATCAAAAAGAAAAAGAAAAATTACTCCAATCTTTATTACCCAGGATGTCCAACCACCAGTAATGAACCAGGACCAAGGATACCAAGAGGAGCCCACATTTGCTTTCTGTTGGGCCGTCAGCAATTATCCTAATTTATCATGGATACTTGTCATGTTGTTAGACACATCAGGAAATAGAAGTGCAACACTGTTCCCCAATTCAATGACAAACACTACCCCTCTCAGCTAACAGGTAATCCAAAGCCATCCTATTTTGCAAACTCATCGTTCTAAGAGCTTTCTGCTCCTTGGTCAGAAGAGTGAAACCTTCCTCTGTGAAAGCAGTAAGATTTTCTAACTCAACTGACAACTCATTAATCCTATGGGTGGCATTAGCAGCACCATAACTAGGAACAAGTGTACCCAAAATCCCTTTCCAATATGGAATCTTAGCTCTCTTTTACCGTTTGAGCATTGTCTTCCTCTCTAATAATGAGCTGATTGAATTATAAGTTGTGACTGTAAGTAGTAAATGAGCTAGATAACATACTCCAGACCAATTTGCAGGCAGATACAGATATAATCTATTTCCACACATCCAAACCATGTTCTTAGGACATGAGTACCTATCTCTACTAGGAAAAGTAACAAGAACCTTGGTTAATTTACCTGCCTGGCCATACAATTTACTTCCATTCGGTAAGGCTGTAAGATGAAGAGTTAACACAAAGGCTCTGGGACCAAAGATCCTGAAATGGTATAAGAGGTGACTGTGGCTCAGTAGGAAGAGTAGTTGTCTTGCAATCAGAAGGTTGTGGGTTCAATTCCAGCTTTCTCCTGCCATATGTCAATGTGCCCCTTGGCAAGGCACTCAACCTCATGTTGCCTACCAAGCTGTGTATTGGTGTATGAATGTGTGAGTGTTAGTGAGTGCAATTGGGTGAATGTGGCTCTAGTGTAAAGTGCTTTGAGCGGTCTGTATCACTGGAAAAGCGCTATATAAGTTCAGTCCATTTATAAGCAGCAGTTCTGATAGGACATGACTCAAATTTATGTCTGTTGATTAAAGCACATGAAACAGATATAATAGTTTTGCAAGCCTCTGTCTTTCCAAGGAAATAAGGTGTGTTTTCCTCCTGTGCAATACAAATATCTGTACCTATATCTGGATATCTTATTGATTCCTATTACCCCCAAAATCTATAAAATATTCCTGTAGTAGCACATATTAAGGTAGGCTCACTAGAAAATCGACTAACATTTCTGCTTTGCCTTACAATATAATTCCTCACCCAAGGAAAAATAACCTCCACCAGCTGGTTATGTTGATCATTAATAGCACGTGGAATCAAACAACAAACACAGCAACTGTCATTTCTTATCTTCCTCACAGTCTGATGCATCAGTTGCCACCAGACATTATCAGCATGATCATGGTAGTCAGAAAAGTGATGAATCTCTCTTCGAATCAGCTGATGAGTATTATTGGCATAATTACTCAGATTAGCCACAAATTGTCTTTGCTGTACCTTTCCCCAAATGAACACAAGAGTAATAAAAATACTTTCAATACCAATCATTAGCATCAGAACAGACCATCTTCCATATAGCTGCATCGTGACCTTGAAGTGGAATGTCCTTTCTTCTGGTACTGAAAGCAAACAGTTTTTTTTCAAAGAAAACAAATCATAAACAAAACTCAAAAATCCTGCTGCCTCTCCTGAGTGGCTTCTGCGCTTCAAGCTGCCCCTGTTACCAGTCTGGTACAGGTGTAGCTCCTCTAGGTAGGAGGTTCAGAACCAGGATGCTGCTCAGGTGGTGTTGCCATGAACACCTTCCAGTGTAGCATAGACCCAGGTAACATGCTCTGCTACCTTGACAACGGTGTAGGATCTAATATGGGCCCTTCCAGCATCTGGACTTCAAGTGTGCTCTCCTGGAACCAAGGAGTGTAGCTATATAAATGAAAGAAGAAAAGTATTTAGAACTCGTTTGGTAGTGTGTCGCCGGTTAAGGACACTGCATTGGAAAGGTGTTATTTCGCCACAAAGAAATAGTGATAAATTTAGGTAGTTATCTCGCCGTAAAGAGATATAAAATGACTAGGTGCCGTAAAGTGAACTGGATAAGTTGGTTAGTAACATTCCGCCGGAAGGAAATGAAATTAAGTGTTGAATAATAAAGAGAGCTCATAAACTAAGCTAGGTCGGCCATACATATTGCTGAAGGGACATAAATATGTTAAAATACTAACTATGTGACTGTGCTGTTTTGTGTGTTTGGAAGACTAAGCATTTTGGAAGAATCTTAGTAGGATTCTGCTGGTCTTGTGTTTTCTTTTGCCCAGAATAGAAAGACGTATTGGTGATTCTTGGAGATAAAGGTCGGGTTTAATCCCAGAAAATTAACACCGCTGCAAATTAGTCGCAGTAGAAGGGCGTGTTAATGTCCTCTCCTTGAATCTCATGCCAGTGAATTTCTATTTGGGACATTTATAGTATTGTGAACTAAAATTAAACATAATGGGGAAGAAACAAAGTAAACTAATTAACTTAGAAGGAGATGTAAAATTTATGGAGAATTATGTAAAAGGAGCAGGTATGATCTGTCATACATGGAATAAAAAACATGGTTCCTTAGGTAAACTAAATATTAACGATATCTTAAAATTGCAAAGGGATTTGAAATTAGAAATAATGAATACCAAGAAACCAACTAAAAAGGAAAAGAGAATGGTTGAGTATACATTTTCAGACAAATGGCTGGAACAAAGTAAATTAAGAAACATTCAGAGGCCAGATAAGGAGGAGAAGTGACAGGAGAAGCTGACAGCCGCAGTCTTGGTGCGCCCACATGAGGAAACAGTGGTTGCATCCAGACAGCGAGGTGTTCAGCCCCCTGCCATGCAGACAGCTGCGGGGCAGGCAGCTGGAGCACAGCAAATTGGAGGAGAGATAGAAGGAGCTGTTCCTAAAACTCCTATAAGTAAGCAAGAAAAATTAAGCAATCCTTCTAAAACAGAAGAACAGAGCTCTTCTAGTGAGCCCTGGTCTCCTAATTCCTGGTGGGACACAGGAGTGCGAACTAGGAGTCAAAATAAGAAAACTACCACCAGCATATACCCAGGCGAAGCGTTAATGGCTCACGAACAGAAATTTCATCCATCTGAAATACATTTAGAGGGAGACACATTCCCTCTAGTTGAGGTAGCAAATCCAAACATAGGTGACACTAATCACCGACAGCCGCCAACTATTCTAGTATATAGACCATGGACACAGGAAGACAGAACTGCTGCTTTAAAAGGTATCCCATCGATACAAGAAGGCGTGGAAGAATTTCTAGACGCTATTACAGAACTCAGAGGAAGTTTTCATCTTAATAGCAGAGAGATGCTCCAGTGTTTTACCCAGCTGTTTGGTCATCGCTGGTGTAGAGTAGCAGGAGGTTTCACTGGATGCGATGATAATGGTGACATACTAGCACATAATTCACTAGATTTAAGGGACGCCTTACGCTTACTCTTTGAAAGAATTCGAAGAGTTTATATACAGACAGCAGATTATGGTAAAATCTCACATTGCAAACAGAAGGAGGAAGAGGACCCACAAGATCTCTTGGATAGGATGAGACGTGTTTTTAGAGCAAACTCTGCTATACCATATGATGAAGCAGAGGCAGGAGCCTATCAGCAACAGTTGAAGAGAGCCTTTTTGCAAGGCCTTAAAATTGAACTCAGACGGTATATAGATAAACACTGGGTTCATCAAAATACAGGAACTGTTACACAAGCTTTAGAATACGCGGAGCACGCTCATAAAACACAGAGAGATAGGAAGACAGATACGTTTGGAATGCAAGACAGTTTAATGGCTTTGCATCGCTCAGGGGCAAGCGGGCAAAGAGGACGGAGGGGATTTATAGGTCACAGAGGAGGAGGAGGGCCACGACACAGTTACACACAGAGCAATGTGTGTCTGAGGTGTGGGAAAGTAGGGCATTTTGCTAGAGAATGTAGGACAATTTTACAAAACCCTGGCGCAAGAGATGAAAACTGCTGGATCTGCAATGAGCCAGGACATTTTGCAAGAGAATGTAATGAAAAGTGGGTGTATAACCCCAATTCTACCCAGAATTGACAATTACAGCCACAGCCCCCACCTCCTCCCCCACTAGCAGAGAAAAACAATGGTGAAATGGAGGAGGTTGATATACAAGCAGCACTGGAACTTATAGCACTAAGTAGGACGCAAGATGTGCCATATAAAAACATCATAATAAATGGCAAAGTATATAGCTGTTTGTGTGATACAGGGGCATGTAGAACTGTGCTAACTAAACCTCCACCCGGAATAAAATATTCTAACACCGCAGTGCATGTTAGATCAGCAGCTGGCACATCAGAGGTACATTACCTAAGTGCACCAGTAACAATAACAGAACCTGAGACAAAACTTACTTGTCAGGCTCCCGTTCTGATAAGTAAAAAATGTCCAGTAAACCTGTTGGGAAGAGATCTTATGCAAAAGTTGCATATAAATATAGTATCAACAGAAACAGGTATGAAAGCTGTAGTAGAAGAAGATGCCCTAGTCCTGAATGAACTCTCACAGCCGCATTATTACTGGTCCCTCGATCTAGGCCCCACACCAACAGCTCGAGAACTGCTGAGGAGAACCAGAGAAAAACAAAGCTCCCAAGAGGCACAGTACATGTTAGATACTGAACTCCATGTAACCATGAGATATAAAAATACTGCAGGGCCAGATTATCAGTATGATACTGTTTTTCACAAATAAAATAATCAGACTGTTACCATACAGCATCTGTATGTTGACTCCAAAACAGGGAAATCCTCCACCTCAATCATACTGTCAGGAAGACAGCTTCAACAGTTTAAAGGCAGTACACCTCATCTGTCATTAATTAAACCTGTGGGGGGTCAGTGGAAAGAATTAGAAAACTTTATACAGCGTGCTGAAAGAGGGAGATATGAGGCATTAACAAGCTCTGACTGGAAAGTAGATCCTAACACAGGAATCTGGAAACTCACTTTAGGGTGGATGTCAAAGTTCATCCAAAGACACATTTGGATGAGGCAAAGTGACAGATACAGGGCCTAGCTGAAAGCAAAGAGAGCAACAGGCACCCTGCCTTAGCTGCTGTCCCACCTGAACTGTGGTCCCAATCATCGACTGATGTAGGACTTATAAAGGGGTTTCCACCATATAAGGTTAAATTAATATCTGAAGAACGGCCAGTAATTCGCCAGTATCCCTTGAAACCAGAAGCTTAAGAGGGTATTAAGCCAGTAATACAGAATATGTTGAAATCAGGAATATTAAGGGAAGCACCTGATGCTACATGCAACACACCTATCTTTCCAGTGCAGAAAGTCAGCACAGGAAAGTGGAGGATGGTTCAGGATCTTAGACCGATAAATAAAATAGTGTGACATGCGATTCCAGACGTCCCGAATCCACATACATTACTGCATTCATTAACTCCAGATAAAAAATATTTCTCAGTGGTAGATCTTAGCAATGCTTTCTTTACAGTACCACTGCATGAAGAGTCACAGCATTTATTTGGCTTTCAGTTTAAAGGGAAAAAATACACTTACACCAGACTACCACAAGGCTTCAGTGAAAGTCCACATGTATATACACAAGCCTTAAGATACTCTATGAGCACCTGTGAGGTGCCTGAACATAGTCAAGTCCTGTTGTATGTAGATGATATTGTTATAGCTTCAGACACTCAACAACACAGTGAGGAAGCTACTATAACAGTTTTGAAACATCTCTACCAGACGGGGCACAAAGCCTCTAGGGATAAACTGCAGTTTTGAAAGGAGAAAATGATTTATTTGGGACATATGTTATCACAACACGGTCGTTCCCTCCTAAGTAGAAAAACAGCCATACAAGAAGCCCCAAAACCACGAACTAAACAACAAATGATGTCCTTTCTGGGACTGTGTAATTTTTGCAGAGAATGGCTACCAGACTATGCAGCCATTGTACAACCCTTGCAATCTATGATCTATGGCAAAGACATGACATTAAAAGACAAAATCATATGGACTAAGGAAGGAGAAGTAGCATTCACAGAGCTAAAAAATCTGCTTCAAACAACAGTCACCTTAGCTCTGCCGGATTATAGCCAGCATTTCACACTTTGTGTAGATGCATGTAAGGGTTATATGAAAGCTGTATTAACCCAACCATTTGGCTCCAAAAACAGACCTTTAGCATTTTATTCTAAAAAACTGGACTCTGTGGCATCTGGATTTCCAAATTGTCTGCAGAGCTGCATCGCAGCAGTAGAAGCTGTGAAGCAGACAGCTGAAATAGTGTTGTGCCACCCGCTCACACTGAAAGTTCCTCATTCAGTGTCACTTATATTGCTACAAACTTCACTTCCTTTCTTGACTCATGCAAGGCATATTACGTTGACCTCATTGTTACTCTCACAACCAAATATAACTCTGCAAAGATGTGGTCCACTAAACCCTAGCACATTAATTCCAACAGCAGAAGATGGAAAGCCAAATTCTTGCAAAACAAAGGTTTAGGAAGATACAAAACCTAGGCAAGATATCTCTCAGACACCTCTGGAAAACTCACAAATAATCTTTGTAGATGGATCAGCATCAAAAGATGAATATGGAAAAAACAGAGTTGGTTATGCAGTAACCACTGAAACTAAAATTATAGAATCACAGGCCCTACCCCATACATGCTCAGCACAGACTGCAGAGCTGTATGCTGTTATCAGAGCATGTGAACTATATGAAGGAAAAATCCTAACCATCCATACAGACAGCCAATATGTATTCGGTTCTGTTCACCATTTTGCTAAAATATGGGAAAATAGAGGGTTTAAAGCATCAGCTGGAACAGAATTGACACATTTTAATCTGTTAAAACGACTGCTGTTAGCTATCCAACTACCTGCAAAGATAGCACTTTGTAAATTTAAACGCATCAATTTGATGAAACCATGGAAACAAAGGGGAACACCTTTGCTGATATTTCTGCTAAAATAGCTTCGAGGCTTCCCCTCACTTTGAAAATGTCAGATCTCTTATTTATAGATACAGATGTGCTGAAAGATTCACAACAATCTGCACCAGCTGCAGAAGTTAAATCTTGGCTGAATAGAGGGGCCATAAAGAAAGATGACATTTATCATTTCGGAAATAAGCCAATATTACCAAAGAATTTATACAAGACGGCGACCCATGCAACACACGGGGTTTCCCATGTGTCGAGAGGGGGAATGATACACTTAGTAAATCTACATTTCCATACCATACATTTTTCTGACTATGCAAGAAACTTTTGTAGATCATGTATTATTTGCTGCAAACATAATCCACAGGGGAACATGAGACCCAAAAGAGGCCAGTTCCCAGCAGCAATCCATCCCTTTCACACGATACACATGGATTTCATAGAGTTATCATGGTTAGGGGGAAATAAATATTGTTTAGTGGTCATAGATGCATTTTCGAAGTGGGTTGAGATGTGTCCTGCAAAACACTGTGATGCGCTCACAGTGGCGAAGAGTTTAGTGACACATTACTTCCCTACATATGGTATCCCACAAATCATAAGATCAGATAATGGGACTCATTTTGTAAATAGTGTAATAGAACTGTGCTCTAAAGCATTAGGGTTTCAGTTAAAAAACCATTGTTCTTACCACCCACAATCTGCTGGGCTGGTTGAACGAACAAATGGAACAATAAAAAATAGATTAAGGAAAACAATGGAAGAAACAGGGAGGCCATGGCCTGAATGTCTATCTCTGGTTAAATTATGGATGAGAATAACTCCAAATCAAACTGGTCTCACTCCATTTGAAATAGTACATGGCAGACCTTTTCCATTGCCATCAGAAATGGATGACATAGGAAAAGCACAGCAGAAAACATCATTAGCTAAATGGATGAATAAAATGTTACAAACAAAAGAAGTACAGTTGTCCAGTAGTCTGCCAGTAAATTCTGCTCCGATTTCACAGGAGAACCTGAGGCCTGGGGACCTGGTCCTGATTAAGACACTTCACAGAAAGGACTGGAGCACCCCCTGCTGGAGAGGGCCATACCGTGTTCTTCTGACCACACCAACAGCTCTGTAAATCGCAGAGAGACCATCCTGGATCCACAAGAGCCACTGTAAGCTAATATCACCATTACAGGAGCCCAACCAACCGACGGGGTAACAGGGGAATGACCGGGTACAAAGGGGTTTTATCCATATGGTCTAACATCTCAAACCGGCGAAGAAAACAACTGACCTGTGCCCAATTTAGCATGGCTTTCTGTGACGTGTGGACAGGACTGATAAGCCTGAGCTTAAACCTGGTAGCAGGGCTCTTTCTCTGTTTAAGACAGGATCCACAGGATGTAACATCACACGAGAAGAGATGGACAAGATGAACACTGCACCCAAAAAGCAGATGATTATGATGACATGTTGTAAATGAATATATCTTCAATGCCTGAGTGTATTCATACTTGTACTTCACAAAATGACCTTATAGCAGAAAATCGAAAGAAGTTGCTGTTTAAGTGAAATGAGAAAAAGTGCAATGATGATATGAACAAGGCTTGTTTCAATTCTTTTATTTTTTATTATTACATTTTGTTTCTTTGCTTTATTATATTGTTTCACTCTGCCATGATTGGTGGTTGCCTAGGGCGGAGGAACCGTGTAAGTGTTTCCCACAAAATAATCAAACAAAAAGACACATGAACCCTAACCTTTCTGACCCCACACACACACACACACACACACACACACACATTGAATGTTGTTTGAACTTTGTGTGACCAAGCATGTATAAATAAAGAGGGAGGAGTGTTAATACTTTGTAGTTTTGCACTGCAGAGTGTGACCTACCCTTGCCGCAAGTATAACTGACTGTGTCGTTTCCTTACCTCTGAGTTGACTAAATAATACCTATCACTGGCGTTAGTAGAAAGGATGGATGAGAAGAAGCCAAAAGTTCCTCCTCAATTAGAGATATCAAGAATCAAACAAGGGAGTGAAATCAAACCACACCCTGATGAAAAACGCTACCTGCATGAGAGTGAGACCAACCAAGTGTCCCGCCTGGAGAAAAGTCCAAAATCAGCAAAGAGGGACGCAGCTGCCCCTTCAACCTCTGTGCTGGCTGTAGAACGTAGCCTAGCTAGTTGCAGCCTGGAAGATCTAGATAAAACAGAGCCGGTTCCAACAAAAGATTTAAAAGCAAAGAAGACGATAAGACAGAGTCCAGCCCAAGAGGAGATCCTAAGTCCATTTAAAATGGATCCCTTGAACCCAGAAAGGGAAGATAGTGAAATCAGTGGCTCGGAAGAAGAAGAACCATCAGAACAGGAGGCCTCTGGGGCAGAGAGTGATGACAGTGAAAGCCTTTTTTCAATCCCAGTGTAGCCTGCAACCCCCCACAAGCCACTCAAAGTAGGACAAAGAAAAGGGGAAAAGAAAGTAGCGGAACTGTTTGACATCTACCGGGTCTCAGAAAGAATGGCCAGAGACGTGATATGGGGGCCGGTTCAAGCGAATGATGGCCGTCGAGCGTACATACCAGAAGCTGGACAGAGAGATTATCATATCCTGGCTGTATGGGCTGACCGCCTGGAAGACAAAGTCGAACTCAGGGTAAAAGCAACAGTTGGAGAATGGGTCAACATCCTAATGATGCCATCATACCACACCCTAGCACCCGAGGAAGAACCTCCACTGCCATCAGCACCATGCTCCACAAGCAAGCCTATAAGGAAGATGTCTGAACAACACACAGCATTCAGCCCTGAAGCTGATGTATTTCATGAGTACAAAAAGATCAAGACCTTAGTTAGAGAGAAAAGATCAGAAGAAAGTAATGAAGATTACATCAAAGATGTGTGGCCAATGATTACCAATGCTACTGAAAGTGCTGAAGCTAAAAAGTTGTGGCTGAGCCATGTAACAGCCCATCCCTTAGACAAGTAAAGAACAGCTCAAAGCCATTATAGGAGGTTGGTGTTGGAAGACATTGTCAGGTTTAACCAATCTAACAATATTTAAACAACACAGAAAAGAAGAGAGAGACAAAGTATTAGTTATTTACTCGTACGAGGAGAACGGTCAGAGATATGTTCAGTTACAAGTCCCCAACCATTCTGAACAACATCTCTCCGAACCCCCTTTTTATTTAAGATTGTCCCTAGTTACAATGAACATTAATCTCTAAAGGATGGAAAAACAACAGCTGCATCATAAACAGGTCATAAACTCCTTTATCTTTTAACAACATCTTTCCCACAGTCTCCTCCAACTTTGCAGGGTCAGTTGTGCCTTTCGTTGAGTGTAATCAGCCTTCATCTTTATGACCTCCTCAACTGGACTGCTTCCTTCTCTGCTAGCTCAGCTCCATTTATTATCCTGCAGACAAACTCATCACATCCTTTCTCACACATATATCATGAAAAGTGATATAATCAAATAGTCAAGTTAATAAATAGGAGAAACTATAAGACAAATCTTTATTCAATTATTCCAACATTTCCCCCATGTTTGTCTTGTATTTGCTCACATTCTCATATCACTTAACAGCCACTTCTGTCAGATTTTTTTTTATTAACTGTAAGATTATTTTCATGAGTACAAAGACAATTATACTCAGAGGTACTTACTGACATTTAAATCACAGAATCATATAGAAATGGATCTGCATACAGGTCAGAAAAGTGGTCAGTCCCATCCTCGTCATCTTCATCATCCTGGTGTTTAAATAACGGATAGAGTTGTGTAACTTTGTTTTCCATAGGAGAAATAGCTGTGGTGATGAGACGATTAACAGAGTACAAAAGCAGGGCATTCAACAATATCCACACAATGTCAAAATTGCAGCAAACACTGCAAAGGAAATTATTACTGATGATACTAAAATTTTATACTTCCCAAACATATCCAGCCAGGAGTCCCACATCGAGGCGTCTACTCCATAATGCTCTTTCATTTTGCCATTTAGAGATCTCAAACCTTCTATGGCTTTCATTTGGCTGCCATCAGCCAGCAGCAGTGTTGTTAGGTGTGAATGTGCAACATTTTTCTCCAAAAATGGCACAAACTCCTCCTCTTTCTGCTAACAACATGTCCAAAGCAATTCTATTCTGGAATGCTATCAGGGAAGTTGAAGCCAATTAGTCATGGACAGCTCAAACCCGCTTTGTCCAATTTCCTAGTTTTTGTACATTGTAATGAATATAGTTGATACTGTCTACGTTTCTGTTCAACGTACACCACCAACAGATACTTGATTCAAATCCTGCAGCTACTTGATCAGTTAATTTATATTCATCTATAGCATCTACGTATGTAGAGTCTCCCTCAGTCTGCCAAGCTGCTTCTCTGCACTTCCTATCACACCAATCATGTGGATTTAACAAGAGAGAGTCCATCTGTTACTTCATCTACTAACATAGGATATAACAGTCCTGTTACTTTTGAAGGTGATCAATCAAACAACCACCACCAAATGTCTCCTCTAGAGACTGGTTTAAAACACTTATTTACTTTTACAATTGTAATACACCATACTGCAATGAGATTTCCCAATTTATTACCTCTCTCTGTCATATTTATACATGTATAGTTTCCAGTGGTGACCCACTTATGGAAAACTGATTTATCCTTATCTGTTCTAATTACAGGAAAAACAGAATCCTTGTGCTAACACATTTCATTAGGATTAGTTTGATTCATTACTTCCATCACACAGAGTTGTGTTATCACAGCTGGAATTAGCCTTGGACCCATACACACAACACAATCTCTTTCTCTACCATCAATAACCAGTTATTATTTGTTCCTGATACTCCAGTAATAACCTGGAACTTAGTCATCTGTGGTTAACTTTCCTAACATAATTTTCACTCTCCTCGCTTTGTTACCTGGATTGCATTATCAGCTTTATGGAACTTAAACAACTTATTTTAATAACTAGCATAAGCAGTGGTGCACCACTCTGGTGTCCAATTATTTCCTTCATCAGCTACCATCATGGACCATGAGGTGTCTCTTCTATCATTAGTTAAGTACCATTTATAGCTTCTATAATCCTGTCCTTTCCTTCCTCATTTGGTCAAGCTAATGAGTGGGATCAGCACCACAGCTATGGTTTTAGATTTCACGCACACTTGAATACCATAAGTATAAGAAGTTTGTTTAGTACACATAGTTGGGTTATCTTGCCTACCTTGATTTATAGCAGGTGCTGTTTCATATAACTCATAACAGATGTTGTTACATTCTAATTCATCTTGACTGGTTTCCAGAAATACCAGAAAAATAAAAATCAATATCAGAAAAAATATATATAACCACCCAGCATCGGAAAGTATTGCTCATCCATCTAGAAATCATTTTGGCTGAAATTCTTTACTCCTCTAAATGGTTCCAGTGTCTTAATTGTCTTCACTGACTTTCGGGTCTCTCCAGCCTCTAAATATCTGGGTCCACCCTATTATCAGTCTATAAATCACTTCCCCTGACGGAGCTTTCAACCGAAATGATCTTTTTACAATGTGTAAGGTGAATCCAGGTTGATCTCTCAGTTATTTTACTGCCCTTGCAGTGGTTAATAATAACTAGTATGGATCCTCCCACTTAGGTGAATACCAATGCTTCTTTTTTACACTCCTTATTAACACCCAGTCCCCTGGTTCCACTAGTTGGTCTTCCTGCTGGGAAATAGAACATTCCTCATTAGTTTGATTTTGTTTCTGTTGTTTTTCTAACATACTCCTCATATTATCAGCTAGGTTGGCTTCTTCATCTAACTTCCACTTATTTTTGAACTGTGGTAATCTGTATGGTCTTCCAAATAACATTTCATAGGGTGTTAGAGAGAATTTAAGTACACCCTTTTGTCAAACTTTTTGACAGGTGGGCGGGACCTCCGGTGAGGGCGGGACTTCCGGTTGGCGCCATGTGGGGGCCATGTGGGCGGGAGGTCACGTGGTCAAACAGGTGGTGTGTACAAGGGGGCGTAACCGTGGATGCTGATTGGTTGTCGTCATTAGGGGCGATACCTTAAATGAGCCAATGAAAAACACAGAGGTGTGTTTGTTATAAATAGAACAAGACAAATATGGTATTATCGGAAACTGTTTGGCATCAGCACCAATTAAAAATAGAGGAGTGTGTTTGTAAGCATTGTTAAACCTTGAATAACCCAATGAAAACAATAGGGCGTGCTTTAGTGTTTACTTTAAATACAGAGATAAAACTCTGCACTTTACATGCAGCATTCATTGGAAAAGAACACCCGTTCAACAATGGCTAGAGTTAAGAGAGTTTTATTGTCAAGAAATCAACATACTACATCTGCAGGGTACAAAGACCCCCGTTCGACACTCTGCAGGAAGAATGGTCTTTGGAGCCATATGGCCTGGTTGGCAACTGGGGTTATATTTTCATGTATGAAATAGGAGAGCTTTGCCTGTATCAATTGGATCAAAATGATGTATTTAATGGATCACTGGCTCTGTGTACTCTCACCCACAGCGACTGGGCTGTGTTAAGGCTTGCAATCCCGCACCTTAATGATACCCCTGAAACAGTCTCAAAGCAGGAGAGGGAGGAAGAAGAAGAAGAAAATGAACTGTCTCCTCGACCTGTAAAACGGGCGAGAATGTTTCATATACCATCCGATGTTGAAATAGCTGAGAGAGAATCTCTCTTTAGCGCAGTGTGGCGGTCAAAAACCACAGCAAATGGCCGCTGGTCTTTTCGGGCAAGCAGACGCAGGAACAACCAGACGAGTCCCTCAGATCTGTTTGTGTTGGAGGCTTTCAATCAGGACTGCGGCATATTCAAGACAATGCTGGCTCTGCCGTTTGAAGCTTGGGCAGAGAAGATGAGTGAAATTGGATATCGTCTTTCCGACCTTTTCCATAAGTCACGAAGTTGGATCGATGTCATGTCAGTGAAAAAAACCCTGACGTTTCCTGTTTTACCCTCTACCGAAGCCCCTACACAAACCCTGGAACCGATGGAGGACCCTCAGCCTTCAGCAGAGGATGAGAGTAACCAGGAGGACGAAATTGACGGTTGATTCTCAACCACCCTCATCAATACGGTGAAAACAGCAATACTTCATTTATTCAACATAACCTCTTTGAACTATCTCAGAGAAACCTGCTATGGGTGTATAACGAACCACCCGAGCCAGCGCCAGCACCATTGCCTGGAGGTATTGGGGGAGGATTATTACCAAGTCAACTTTCAACGCATCGTACGACGACTCGTAACCCCCAAACTCGTTCCTGCTATTCAGAATCTTCTGGTACTTCGACGCATACAAGCAGATGACTTCAGAGTGAAGACGATTGCCAAGACGGTTTTATATGAACTGAAATCGGTACAAGGCATCCACAGTGCAATAGCGCACGTTTATGATCGCATGGTCGATGAGAAACATCTCAAACAACTTAACTCTGTTTCAGAGTGCTATGGACTGACAAACTGATCTCACATGTTTGATGACTTGTTGTATCATTTTTTTTTTGTATTCCAGTACTTTAATTAATCTGCATTATATGATTTTTCTTCTTTTTTTCTTTTTACTATTAAATACAATTAAAGTAGGAACATAGTAACCTTTCCCAAAAGTGTTGTTTAAAAGCTAGTAGTGTTTGAATTCATCTGCATTAATCTGCATTTTATCTGATTTTTGTTTTTTTTTGTTTTTTTTTTTACTACTAAATAAAAAAAATAAATAAATAAGGATAAGGATAAATCTACCCTCCTGTGTGGTTTTTTCTCATTATTTAACAAGTAATCGGCCGAGTGAGCATAAGGCAGAGATGGCAGGAAGACGGCTGATGAAGAAAGTATATTATAGCCCTTCAAATCCGGGAAGTTTTGGGGGTGTAGATAGGCTGAGGAGGGTTATGCAAGACGAAACGGGAAATAAGGTTGCGGTTGAAAAAGTTAAAGATGTTTTATCAGGAGAAGATACCTATACTCTACATAAACCTGCAAGAATAAAGTTCCCGAGAAACAGAGTTTTTGTCACCAGACCATTGAGGCAGTTCCAGGCTGATCTCTGTGACATGCAAGCTCTGGCCAAGGAAAATGATGGTTATAATTATTTATTAACAGTCATTGACATCTTTTCAAAAAGGGCGTATGTACGAGTTTTGAAGAGGAAAACAGCCGCTGAGGTGGTAAAGGCATTTGAATCAGTCTTTACAGAAAGTCAGATCCCAAAAAAACGTCAGACTGATGCCGGTAAAGAATTTTTTAACAAGAAATTTTTGTTTTAATGGAGAAACACGGTATTGAACATTTTGCAACAGCGAGTGAAGCAAAAGCTTCAGTGGTCGAGAGATTCAACCGCACATTAAAAACAAGGATGTGGAGATATTTTACAGCTAACAATACCCAGCGGTATGTCGGTGTACTGCAAAACCTAGCTAGAAGCTACAACCATTCCTACCACTCCAGCATTAAAATGAGCCCTATGGAAGTGACCTCAGAAAATGCCTTTCAAGTGTTTCAGAATCTGTATGATGTCAAGTCCAACAGATATTGCAAGGACTCAGTGACAACGTTTAAACAAGGGGATCTTGTCAGAATATCCAAGGTCCGTGGAGTGTTTGACAAAAAATACGAACAGAGTTTTACGGATGAAGTGTTTACAGTGTATGAGCGGATACCCCGATCTCCTCCTGTTTACAAACTCAAAGATTTGGATGGAGAACCTATCGAGGGTTCCTTTTATGCTGAGGAACTTCAAAAAGTAAAAATATTTAACGACAAGATGTATCAAGTGGAAAAAATATTAAAACGACGTACGGTCAAGGGAGTCAAACAGGTTTTTGTAAGCTGGAAAAACTGGCCTGAGAAATTCAACAGTTGGATCAAGTTTGATGAACTTCGAAACGTATAAAAAGGTTTGCACTAAACCTCACAGTTGACACAGCATCATGAACCGTCAGGTAGAGGATGATGGCTTTTACGTTACTCTTCCATCTAATGCTAGCATGGAAGTGTTTAAAAATAATACCAGTTCAAGTTTCCGTGTAAATTTAGCTCAACATATTGATTTAGAAGGCCTATGGATGGTTGCATTAGCAGAGATTTCATACCCTCATACATGGCATAATTTACCGGATTATGATGCCTACTTTGAATGGAGGAAGGTTGGTGATGTGGAGATCAATACGCAAAGGATCAGAAGTGGCTACTATAACAGCGTTATTCAACTCGAGACAGAGATGGAAATGTTTTTCAAAAAATTGAAATCGGGTTTACGCATTAAATTCAGCAAAGTTCAAAAGAGATTTGCATTTAGAGCAAGCAGTCCGTATGAAATACGCTTCTTCAGCACTCTAGCTTATATGATGGGCGTGAAACCAGGGGAATGGATTCATGTTTCTGAACCAAAACTGGGTCCTTTTCCGGCGGATATAAAGGCTGGTTTCTATCACCTATACTGTTACAGCGACGTGGTCAGCCCTCAAATAGTAGGTGACACTTTTGCACCTTTACTGCGGACCGTCAAAGTACAAGGCAAATTCAGTGATATGATTACTCAGACGTTTAACCCCGCCCACTACCTTCCTGTCTCCAGAAGACATATTGAAAATATCAATATAGAAATTAAATCGGACCAAAATGTTCCTGTAAATTTCATCTATGGAAAGACCGTCATAAGACTACACTTCAGACCGGTGATATCACAACGTAGCCTGAGATAAATTTTATTTGTATAAACTATTCCAGAGATATGTATATAACCTCTAAGACTGATTGGTTATCATTCATATTACGCTGGTCATTCAACACTGCATCAAGCAGGCAAGAGAGAACATGGCACAGCTAAGTCTGAGACGTGATCCAAATCACTTTGTAAATTACTATGTAAGTCAATCAGGCGGTAATCTGCCAGGGTTTTATGGGGCTCCGGTCATGTACGGACGCGGAATTGGATCATTATTTTCAAAATTATTCCGCTTCGTATCCCCTCTGGTTAAAAAAGGATTTGCAATTGCAAAACCCCATCTTAAAACGGCTGCATCAAATATCGCTTCGGATGTCATCGGTAGAGCCGTGAGTAAAATGAGTGGTTCTACACACACCGACGGTCAAGAAGGTTCAGGAATTATGGTTTTATTCAAAAGACCCAGAACAAGACCCCCTGGTGATTGTTTAAGGACGGTTAAAAAACAACGACAAACGCGAAAAAGGAGATCAGTCGGAGCAGACAAACGAAGAGGAAGGAAGTCATCCGCATGTTTTGATATATTTAAATAATGGCTCTTTTACATAACAAATCATCAGAGTGCACGCTGGCAGAGTTGGACTTATTTTCTGCCCCGATGACGCAGCTATCGATCGAAGATAAAATTTACACCGAGATCCAGCCTTTATCAGCAATCACCGATGGAGGCCCGATCGAGTTTTTCATTCCGGGAGACGGAGAAAAGTATCTGGATCTCAACGATACGCTGTTGCATCTCAGAGTGAAAATTACTAACGAGGATGGAACAAACCTGCCAGATGATGCACCTGTAGGGCTCATCAACTACCCGTTAAACACCATCTTCAGTCAGTGTTATGTCACTCTCGGAGATCGAATGATTTCACAATCCAGCGCTACACATCCATATAGAGCCATGATTGAGACATTGTTAAACTTTTCTGAGGATTCTTTAAAAACCCAGTTTAGCTCTGGTCTTTTTTATAAAGACACTGCAGGTGCTCTGAACTCTATTGTTACAACTAACGGGCCAAATCAAAGTCTTAACAGCAGAGCAGGCTTTACGGCAAATTCCAGGGAGGTACATCTCCTAGGCCCCCTGCATGCAGACATATTTTTCTGTGAGAGACTTCTTTTAAACTCTGTTGACCTCAAAATTAAACTTACAAGAGCCAACGATGCCTTTTGTCTCATGGCAGCAAGAGACTCCACTTACAAACTCAGGATATTAGGAGCATCTCTTTTCATCAAAAAAGTTACCGTCTCTCCAGCTGTACGACTGGGGCACGCTTCAGCTTTAATGAAGGCAAATGCTCTGTATCCACTTTCACGTGTGAATGTAAAAACATATTCCATCCCTGAAAATTCAAGGGTATGCAACCGAGAGAATCTTTTCTTAGGCGTCTTTCCCAAGTATGTGGTGATTGCATTACTGAATCATGATGCTTTTACAGGAACACGCAATCTCAATCCGTTTGACTTTAATCCTTTTGATATGGAATATTTAGCTTTGTGTAAGGATGGCAGACAAATTCCTGCTAAAGCCTTCCAGCCCAATTTTAATCAAGGTCATTCAGTGAGAGTATTACAACTTGTTTACGGCTACAGGACGACATCTAAAAGATCTTCCGCTGAGTATAACACGTCAGGAATTTAATCAAGGATACTCTCTATTCACATTTAATCTTAACCCGGGCGAGGACACAGATGCTCTATCTCCAGTTTCCAGTGGAAATTTAAGATTGGAAATGCGCTTCAGTAACCCGTTGCCTCATACCACCACGTTGATCATCTACGCTTGTTATGACTCTATTTTAGAGATTGATTCAAAGAGGCGTGTGCTGGTGGATTATTATTATTAATCTAATCAGACATGAATAATCATGAGAATTGAGAGACTGATGCATCATCTGCTGGGAGATTTGTTTTGTGGTGTATGGCCGTGCGACCAGCTGCCGCTGCTAGCTGACAAATTCCCAGGGCTGGCCTACTTTAGTGTGAACACACATCCTTCACACATGCCTGGAGAACACTGGTTAGCTCTGACTTTGGATGAGAATGGTCAATCCAGCTTTTTTGACTCTTATGGATTCTCTCCGGATTTCGAGTTCTACCCGTCAAGCATCGTAACATTTTTAGAAGACAGATCCTCAAAAATATTGTATCATAATAATCAGCTTAAAAACACTCTGTCCACTGTGTGCGGTCACCATTACATTTTTTATCTATGTCATAGAGCGTGCGGATTATCAATGCAGCAAGTGTTGTCGAAATACACCGGAGATGTGATTAAGAATGATTTAATGGTATCTAACTTTGTGAAAAAATATCAGAAATGTGTCGTTAATCAAAGTTGTACATTTTATACTCACGGATCATGCTCTTTGGAGATATTTATGGATTGTTAGGGAATTTAAATTGTCTTATTTTTTTTTTTTCATTGTTTGTTTTTTTTTTCTTATGATTTAATATTTGTGTAATAATATCATATGTTAGTGTGTGAAGTGGAGAACGAAGTTAGACTTGAAAAATATAATCAATAAATATTTTATTGAATAAAAGAAATAGGCTATGTTTTATTTTCTTATAACGGTTTATGGTGAAAATGTAATCCATCGCGGTGGTAGTGTCGTCTTACAAAGAGACTTTTTTGATCTCCCATCAGCATTTTTTGGATCTTCCAGCTCAGATCTCAGAATGAGTTATCTGCCTTCTTCTTCTTTTTCTTCTCTGCTTAACGCTGGGGAGTGTACCCCCATTTCAATCGATGTACCCTCTGTTTTGAAACGTCTATATTCTTCACGAGCATAAGGATTAATGACTGAAGATATAGGGATGTTTACCTCTGACAAGGTGTGTAGAAAGTCAGACAATCCTCGGGTTTGTGATGCTCCAGATTTTTTAAACGGAAGCATGAGATTTTTCAACAAATCAATCATGTGGGACCCTTTTACAACATTTCCTTTAAATACAAATTCACCTCGCGAAGTCCAACTCTCACTTCGTTCGGATAATTTCTTCAAAATGTACTCGGCATTTTTACGGTTGTGTTTAGGTAGGCTTTTCAGTACTTCCGTAAGAACCTGATTCTTAGGGGCCTCGTCCTGCCCTGGGCCTTGTTTTTCTTGGGACCGCTTGTGTCACGCTGCAGCGTTAAACTTACTTGTTTTTAAACTTGTTTTTTTTCTTTGACACCTTGAAGTCAGATACCTCTGGAGAAGAGCATCGTATCTCTTGATTTTTTCATAAGAAGTCAAACCCGGCTCGTTTAATATCGCTCTCATTTCAGCATCCAAATTCTCCTCCGTCGTCTGTCTGATGGACGTGTCTGACTGGGTCAGACGCTTGAATTGATGAGGTGAAATGAGAAACATCTTCTGCGATGTTCTGAGAGACATTATCTCCTGATTATACCACCCACTAGATCACCGATCAAGGGAGCAAGAGCCGTTAAGATGGGGATAATAAAACCACCTCGTTGCTTTTTGAGAGCCAGCTGTTTAGTTTTTATCCCGGTTCTTTTATCACCCAACAATCTGATGATATTTCTTTGTTTCTTCAATTGTCGGTGTTGAGAGGGTGATAGTTTAATGTTACCTTTTAGGATATTCAGTGCAATCTCGCACAGAGCCTGAATAAAGTTGGGAGAGCAGTGTGCGAGAATATCTTTGCGCTTCTGCGGAGTGGCCTCAAACAAGGCTCTGAATAATGGTACATTCCTTTTTATACGCGCAGACATGATGACTTACTTTGTTCTGGGCACGTACACAGCAGGCCACTGCTCAGGAAGTATGCCCATTTTCAGTCTGAAATGTTCTGGGCAGGTAGGCATAAAATCAATGATTAAATATACATGAGCTTCTCTCGTTGCGTCTTCACAACTCTCCAAGAAGAGACCCTTTAGAGATGGAAACATTTGGCGGGCCAGTATAGTCAGCTGGAGTTTAACTCTCGGGTTTTTAAACAATACCATATAATTAGCGTTCAGGCTGATGGTGCGACTGAACCTTCCTTGATGAAAAACATTCTGAGTCAGCATAATAACGCTCATATTTCGATGATGTCGATACTGGGTAAAGACTTTCATCACGTTTTCATCATCTGAGGCTTGAGCAATAACATCGTCTAGAATGATCAGATGATTCTGATCAGGAGGAAACAGGTTTTCATCTTCAAAAGAATGAGGCAATCCTTCCACAAAGGTAATATTTTTATTCATCTTCTGCAATTCAGCATGCATGGGTTGAAAAGATGTGTAGTTTTGTAAAATACTTTTTACAAAGAAAGTTTTCCCGCAGCCGCTGGGTCCAACTATCATACATGAGAAAGGTGCTCTAAATCTAGGATCAAAATCCATCTCCTGTAAATCCATGTGACTTTTTATTTTATTTCTTCTTCTTCTTCACTCTAATAACCGAAAGACAGAGTTGTCCCGTCAGAAAAAAGACGTCTCTTATCATACACCAATCGAAACGTTTTAAGAAATGTCATGTTTGTCAAACGGAATCTCTTTTTATCCCTCCTGATCGTGTGTTGAGGGATTTCAATGACACCCTCACTTGACCTCTGTAAGTAGCCCTCGACCAGCCCTTTGATGCTGTCAAAATTGACCCTCTCGCTGCATTCATGCCTCTGAGTGATGCCTTTAGCACATATCACTACTTTTTCACGGTTTTTAGTTTGGTATGCATAACTCTTGGGTCCTGTCGATGCAAACTCCGAAATGCTGTCACCATCTAACTCGTCAGTAAGATCACCCAGATAATTTCCCAATTCCAGAGGAGTTTCACCACTTTTTGTCACATAAATCAAACTGTCCGTGTCAATATAAATCAATCTGTCCTGTAACTTCTCCATGCTGCTGAGAAGTTTTAAACGTGCATAAGCGGTGGTGAATGCTGCAATAAACACATTGTTTGCCTTGCTTGGAGGCGAGATGACACGTTTACTGAAATTCCACTGCACTACACACATTTCAGGGTTGAAAAAATGAAAATAGTTAACCCTGTATTTACTCGAGAACATGAAGCTGAAAAATTCTTCAGGGTTAGCGATGACTGTGGTCTGAGACAGATCACGTCTTTGCGCAAATTTCCCCCAAAAACTGTTTAAACACAATTTTGCAACCTGCCTTTTGGCAGGATTCACCTCGATTTTCTCAGGGTCTAATTGGATGCCCTGATGCAGTTTGTAGTCGCTTATATACTTTGTCTTACTCTCCTGATCCACTGCTTCAGACGGATAGCCTGAAGCCTCCTACTTACCTTTCAGGAAGGTGTTGATATACCCTTTAAAGATTGTGTCACTGCTCTTTTCAAAATGCCACACCTCTGTGATGTTAGCAAGACGATAACCACACTGTAACGCTTTACAGAGCTCTACACTCACCCACACACCCGTCAGAGCTCTGTCCTCTTCATTATGCATGCAGGGACCTGACTGGTTATTTATTTCAGCGCATGTGCGGCAGAGAGTGAACACAAGTTTACCTTGGGATGTTCTGTAAGGTAAAACAGGGAACAACAGGTCACGTGGTGGGTAGACCACAGCTTTGATTATCCCGAAGTAGCTGCTGGGGTCATCAAAATCTTTGTAAATGATGGTGGGGTGTCCGAGGGGAAAAACGCAGTTGGCATTTACATAAGGGTACAGAGATGTGTAATCCACATAGTGTACAGTTTCACCCGGCCCCGCTGTGTACCTCAACCTCATAGGACAGGTGCGTCCACCATACAGAGCATCCCGGGGTGATAGCGGTTCGGGTGCATTAACTTTCTCAAGAAAGCTGATCACCCCTGGGTCTGATTTTTTCATTTCAGTCCACTCATGCTCCCATATGAACTCGAGACGAAGGCCGTACACAGTTTGTAACACCTTGCTTGTCTCAACAGTGGCTGCGTAAAACTGTTCAAATGCGACCCCTCTCAACGGACACTTGTCATGAGACATGTAACACTTTTTACAGCCGTGGAAAAAACAGCCGTAAAATTCAAACGCAACTTTGACACCGTTAATCTCTGCATACCCGTCCACAGAATATGGGCCGATTTTCTTTTCACCCCTATTTAATGCATGCTCGATAAATATGGCTCTGCTGTCTGCAATCCAGCCGAGCCATTGAATGGACGCGCTGGAGAACGTTTTACTGCTACGTCTGTAGTCCAGAGGTGATGGAATGGCGTTGTGCGCTATTAAGGTGTAGCCTCTGTACATGGCCTCCTGAAATGCAGGAGAAATTTTTGGGTGCAATTCAGTCCATAAGCATGCCATTTATCACCTTTCAACGTTTTAGCATAGACCAGAAAGGGGGTATGCACGCCGCTCTCATTGACGAGGCATTCGAAATCATAAAAAATCAGTTTATCATCAAGCTGATTAATTGCACTGCAAGGCTGAATGTAACACTTATGATCATCGCATGTAATGTCTAGGCTGGGAGGTACATTTTCACCACAAATACTGCATTTTACATTACACACGTGTGGTTTATTCGGTTTACTGATTGGAATAACGTATATCCATTTGCATACTTTACACAGTTTTACCAACTCACAGTCACTCATAGGTTTGTCAGCACTATTTCTGATGCGCGGTTCCCTGTGTCTGCTGAAACATGAGGAATTACGACAGATTCTTTGACAGCCTGCACAGGTTACAGGCTTGCTAATTTCTTACATACATTTATATGTTCGACACACTGGACAATAACCTTCACAATGGTGTGTGATTGCATTCTCATAGCTGGTGTAACAGTAATTACAAATATATCTGCACCCCACAAAACCTTTGAGATTTTTTATCCCATAGTAATGACCTTGAACAGCAAAAACACAGGGTTTGAACGATCAGGGAAACTGGTCTCAAATTTACACAGAGCAGTAGAGCCCGTGGTTCTGTGAAACACTACAATTTTTCTCTTCAGAATGGTTTCAAATTTACCAATATCACTAAAAGTAACTGCTGTTTGCTCGTCGAGGCCTGCCTGATGCTGCCATCTCCTCCCCTGTTCTACAGCACAGTGATCCGTGAGCTCAGGGTTCGAGACGTGTGCGAGGCTGATTGCAAAACATAACTGATTACCGGTATTGTTTATAATATACAAATGACGCATTTTCTTATTAAACAGTTCACAGTCTAACGTTCCTGCAGCTTTACGCTTAGAACCTCCTGCTGGGTCATTAACAACCTGAAGAACAAATTCCATGTTATTATCTACAGGTATATTTGCATTCGATTGTACTAAATCGTCGAGGAAGTTCTCGAAAGCAGGCAGGATCATATTTCCATCATCTGTAACAGTAAATGTGATGTGACGATTGAGATTTTCACCCACTAATTCCAGCTGCACAACGTCGTTACGTCTGGTTAAAGATCTTGCAGCGTCGGCTAATTCAATGAGAATATGCATGATGTTTGTATAGAATGCGGCTAAATCTGGAACGTTACTTGGACAGGGCGGCGGTATGGTAAAAGGCCTCCTTATTTCATGGTTATTAAAATGTTCACGTTCAACCACGGGTGGAGGATCTCGCCCTATTTGATCAGAACTAACCGCTACCTCCGTATTGAAATGACCCCCGTGCTGATCTGCGGCGTGTGACGTAGAAGGATTTTGATGACTGTCAGGAGAATCATTTTGCTGAATGCTGAGTGGAGACGGTGCTCTATTTAAATCTTCAAGAGCCTGATTGATTACGTTTAAAAAGTCACCATGCGGATCTGCGGCGTGTGACGTAGAAGGATTTTGATGACTGTCAGGTGAATCATTTTGCTGAATGCTGAGTGGAGATGGTGCTCTATTTAAATCTTCAAGAGCCTGATTGATTACGTTTAAAAAGTCACCGTGCTGATCTTCATTTATTACATTTTCACTGTTAGCAGGAGATGCATTTAAAACAATGTTATCTGCTACTTCTGCATTAACGGGAATTTCATTAAGTTCATTTACTAAATTTCTTATTTCATCCAGGGCAAGTCTGATTCGGTTATCCATTTCTATGAACATAAGAAAAAAAATTATAAATAAAACTAACCTACAGAAGAAAAATAAATAAATAAAACTAACCTACAGAAAAAAAAAAAAAAAACACAGTGATCAGTTCAGTTTAAAATCACCTTGATGTCACCAAAATGCTTCTTTAACAGAATCTGACATGCTGCCAGAAGCGTTAACGATGAGGCCTTATTATGAAGATCCCGTGAGGCTGTAGAGACTGTCTTCCTGCGCTGTCCGTTTCTGTAGCCAATCTGTCCTACCATCAACGTTACCTCTGTAAGGAGAATGAACAAAAAACAAAAAACAAAATATGTATATATATATATATATATATATATATATATATATATATATATATATATATATATATATTGAAATAAACACATTAAAGCTGAAAAAAACAAAACAAAACGGGAATTCAAATTAATTCAGTATGTATGAATTAAAACGTACCATTCATTAAACCTCTCCTAGCGTTGCTCTGGTTTGTAGCGCAGAGAGTCGCTGTCTTTTGGCGGTGGTTAAATATTCTGTAAAAACAGAAGACAATAAAAGTTATCTTACGCTGCGCAGCACAGCATTCATAAATAAACGATAATAGTTTTTAAAATACACAAGTTTTTTTTTTTAAGGGGAAAAAAAAACAACAAAAAAAAAACAATTTTTTTTTTTATCTTACTCCGATTCTGTGCGGTAAAACCTCCAGATTTCGCTTCTTCTTGGACTGAAACGGTGCCTTTCTGCTGAAAGTTGTCTTGATCTTTGAAAAGCGACCTTCTGGTGGGCGGATTCAGTGTGGCATCTGTAAACAGGTTTATATGATATTTTATTGAACTATGCTTAAAATACATATATATTGTTGTTTTTATTTATTTATTTTTTCCTACCTTGCTGCTCGACAGCTGTGTCTTCCACAGAGCTCTCTGTCAAATCTGTAAACAGTTTTATCTGAGGTTTAAAACAAAGTCTCTAATAACACATAAATAAAATACATTCACTCTCAAAGAAAAACAGTTAGTTCTTAGGACTTACTTTCTGGAGGTGCCGGTAACTTATCCGGTGTGTCTTCAGGGGAAATGATGATAATTGGCGGAGGAGTATTCAAAGAATTAGTTTTAATTTCTGTGTTAGAAGAAAGTTCAGATGTTGTTGGGGGTTTTTCTTGTTTGGAAATAATTTGCCTTCTCAATTTTGACTGTCGATTCCAGCCGCTGAATCCTCCAACTTGATCATTCGGGTTTACCTCTGTCATCAAATCTATAAATTGAAACATTGTCAAGGGTTAACTATAATATATATATATATATATATATATATATATATATTTTATTGCATTTAACATTTACTTACCATATTCTGATTGTGTCAAGATGAAATCATCAAGGTCATCAGCGGTGGGTTCTATGACAAAGAAACAAATATATATATATATATACAGGGGTTGGACAATGAAACTGAAACACCTGGTTTTAGACCACAATAATTTATTAGTATGGTGTAGGGCCTCCTTTTGCGGCCAATACAGCGTCAATTCATCTTGGGAATGACATATACAAGTCCTGCACAGTGGTCAGAGGGATTTTAAGCCATTCTTCTTGCAGGATAGTGGCCAGGTCACTACGTGATACTGGTGGAGGAAAACGTTTCCTGACTCGCTCCTCCAAATCACCCCAAAGTGGCTCAATAATATTTAGATCTGGTGACTGTGCAGGCCATGGGAGATGTTCAACTTCACTTTCATGTTCATCATACCAATCTTTCACCAGTCTTGCTGTGTGTATTGGTGAATTGTCATCCTGATACACGGCACCGCCTTCAGGATACAATGTTTGAACCGTGACGCGCCCATCTAGCACAAGTATTGGGCCAAGGGAATGCCATGATATGGCAGCCCAAACTATCACTGATCCACCCCCATGCTTCACTCTGGGCATGCAACAGTCTGGGTGGTACCCTTCTTTGGGGCTTCTCCACACCGTAACTCTCCCGGATGTGGGGAAAACAGTAAAGGTGGACTCATCAGAGAACAATACATGTTTCACATTGTCCACAGCCCAAGATTTGCGCTCCTTGCACCATTGAAACCAACGTTTGGCATTGGCATGAGTGACCAAAGGTTTGGCTAAAGCAGCCCAGCCGTGTATATTGACCCTGTGGAGCTCCTGACGGACAGTTCTGGTGGAAACAGGAAAGTTGAGGTGCACATTTAATTCTGCCGTGATTTGGGCAGCCGTGGTTTTATGTTTTTTGGATACAATCTGGGTTAGCACCAAGAACATCCCTTTCAGACAGCTTCCTCTTGTGTCCACAGTTTATCCTGTTGGATGTGGTTCGTCCTTCTTGGTGGTATGCTGACATTACTCTGGATACCGTGGCTCTTGATACATCACAAAGACTTGCTGTCTTGGTCACAGATGCGCCAGCAAGACGTGCACCAACAATTTGTCCTCTTTTGAACTCTGGTATGTCACCCATAATATTGTGTGCATTTCAATATTTTGAGCAAAACTGTGCTCTTATCCTGCTAATTGAACCTTTACACTCTGCTCTTACTGGTGCAATGTGCAATCAATGAAGACTGGCTACCAGGCTGGTCCAATTCAGCCATGAAACCTCCCACACTAAAATGACAGGTGTTTCAGTTTCATTGTCCAACCCCTGTATATAAACAATATATATAAACAATATTAGAGAACATTCACATGCATTTAATGATTTCTTAAAGATGAATACTTACTTACTTACTTACTTACTTTTAAAGATGTCATTGTACTTTTGTGAATCATTAGAAGTAGATGCCACAATTTCCAGGTTTCCTGAAATATTTACCGACTTTTTTTCTTGTCAGTACTGGTATTTTCAATGTAACAAGTGTTGTGCTTCAAAGACATTCAGCATTTGAAGACCCTGACACTGAGGTTAGCCAATGAAACAGAGCCCCTGAACAACATTTACACACAGTATTTATACCAGAACATGGCAGTGTTATCTGTTGTGGAATTTTCCTAACCATCAAAACTTCTGATAATGGTTTTTTGCAGCTTTCTCCAATAACACAGAGGTTCAGAGGGATGAGGCAACCCAAATGACAGTGTTATCTCAACTGCAAAGACTCTAAACCCTTCTTCAGTTCAAAGGTGATATGGTTATCTAGGAACAGACCTAACTGCCCTTCCTGACATCGCCCCTAACAGATGGATATAGAATAACTGTAACTCCCTGAATAACCTTTTACTCTAAGATGAAAAGTAAATGTTTTAGAAAAGCTACAGGTAACTAAAATTATCATTCCTTTTTCCTAAAATGGAGTCTCTCGTGATTCAAAACAAACACATCATTGCTAGAGTCAATTTATAACTTGGAAACAGTATACTGAGGGATTGTAAAGTTTTTTTTTGTTTTCTTTTCTGTTAATCTCATATTCGTCTTACCTCTTTCACCTGCTTTCCAGTCTGTTGACGCAGAAGCTGAAGGTTTTCTCATTCCATCGATGTAGGGAAGCACAATCTTTTATTTACTTTTTTAGGTCTTTTCTATTTTGAACTGATTTAGACTGGCTCATATATTCAACAAATAGGTCCTGCTGTAAAGCAAAAATGAACTTACAGTTCTGTTAGGTTACATAGTTCATTTATTAGGATTTCATGTGATAGGTCAACATTAAGTTGATTATACCTTTAAAATATAAAAGGATGCATGTCTTTTTGTTTTTAGATGTATTAACGCCTGAAAAACATACAGATTATTAATAACACCCTTAAACACACCCCTGTGTGTTTTAATTGGCTCATTTAAGGCCTTCCCCGTAACACCCTTAAACACACCCCTGTGTTTTATTTGGCTCATTTAAGGTATCGCCCCTAATGACGACAACCAATCAGCATCCACGGTTACCCCCCCTTGGACACCCCCCCCCCTGCTTGACCACGTGACCTCCCGCCCACATGGCCCCCACATGGCGCCAACCGGAAGTCCCGCCCTCACCGGAAGTCCCGCCCACCTGTCAAAAGTTTGACGAAAGGGTGTACTTAAATTCTCTGGTGTTAGCCCTGAGGTGCTTGTAATGTTTAGTTGGAAATAGTTCTATCCGTTTAGAAAATGCATCTATAATGACTAAACAGAACTTTTTTCACTTCACTGTGATTTAACTCAATAAAATCCATATGAATTGTTTGAAAAGGGTATCTTAGTTTTGAAAATTGTCCCCTTCGTGGTCTTAAATTCCCTTGTGGATAATGATTTACACATGCTAAACATGTTTTACAAAAAAAAAATTTTTAATAAGAATTTTAGAATTTAATCAATATGTTATATAATATTAAATATATCTGTCCTACTATTCCCCCCTGTTGAGACATTATGAAACACGATGGCTCAAATATTGCTTCCATTTATAGGTTCTTTGGTAGGACAGGTTTATTATCTGGTCATATATAGTTTTCATCTTTTAATGCAGCTCCATGTTTTTTCCACATTGCTATCTCCTGTAGTGAGCTTTGTTGTTGCATCCATTCTAACACTATATCCATTGTCGTCAATGCATATCCTGCTTGTGTCTTCTCCCTCTCATCTTTTTAGAGAAATCATTCACATAAACTATTTCGTGATCCTGCAAATCACTTCTAATTTTTTCTTTCTTCTTTTTTTTTTCCTAATTCTGCAGTATTAATGAAACCGAATGGGAAACTCTTAAGGTTAAAAGGTGAAACAACACTATTGTAGCACTGCGACTGTCATTTTAGGCTGCAATTACAGCTCTCACACAATATAGTTGCGCACACGCAACACTATCTAGTTTTGAAAAGAAATAGGCTATTATTTTCATTTTATCTCCATGTTGTTGAACCAGAACTGAAGTCATAAAATATCCCTTGCAATCTACCATCTGAACAAACGATTTACTATAGTCTGGTAATGCTAAAGCAGTACTGGAAACTAGAACCTGCTTTACGTTGGTAAATGCTTCTTCAGCTTCTACACTCCATTTCAGTTCAGACGTCATTTTCAGCTCTTCCTCATACATTAATGTGTTTAATGGAGCTACTATTTCTGAATAATTTGGCACCCAGTTTCTACAATAATTAGTTAGTCCAAGGAAGGACATCATTTGCTTTTTTTGTTACTGGTTTTAGAACTTGTAATATTGCAGACTTTCTTTCTTCTACAATTGTGCGTCCCTACGCGCTAAGATTATGACCTAGGTTTTTAACCTCATGTTTACACAATTGAAGTTTCTTTTTACTGACTTCGTGTCCCTCTTCTGCTAAATGTTTTAATAATGCTATTGTGTCATTTTTACAAATCTCCTCATCA
Source organism: Girardinichthys multiradiatus (assembly GCF_021462225.1). Lineage (NCBI taxonomy): Eukaryota > Metazoa > Chordata > Actinopteri > Cyprinodontiformes > Goodeidae > Girardinichthys > Girardinichthys multiradiatus. Next base: position 4,286,034 of record NC_061813.1, on the reverse strand, counting down.
GGAGAGGCTAGTAGCACATCATCAACATATAATCAACTCTGACTACCTCCTAGAGGGTCAAACTTGGCCATACTTGCACTCATTTCCTGAAAGTATATAGTTGGACTTTCACAGTAGGCTCGAGGTAGTCTGGTATAAGTATATCTTTGTCCCTCAAAGGTAAATGCAAACCAGAACTGCCTATCTTTCCTGTTGACGGAGCTTGTTTTTTTAACTGGAAAAATGGGGGTGTTACCTGGTGAATCCTCACATTTTATTATCACCCCTGCAGTTATTAAACCCTTTATTACTGGTTTTATTCCTTCACGAGCATCATATTTCAAAGGGTAATGTTTTACTCTGGGCCTGTATTCTGTTTTTGCTCTAATTTGAATTAATTACTAAACCCACATCAGTAGGGTCTTTTGACCATAACTTATCAGGGACTTCATTCAAAAACTGTTCCTACTGTTCAGTAAGGAATAACTCTCATTGTTATTTTGTATGCAAATGTATCCCTTCCTGCACTGTCACTGTCCAAAATAATAATTTTGCCCACCATTGATTTCTTATGTTTTTGCTTTTTAAACATACTTAGATGTTTGAGATCAACCAAAGGTTCAGTGTTCATGATTTATCAATAAGAAAGAGAATGGGCAAATGGCACCCATGGAAGACTTTCATGGACAAGAAACACTTCCAACCAATAACAAGAAACGATAAAACATCTCATTGATCTCTAACACTTTTGATAAAATATACTCCAGACTAATGAGACAAAAATGGAACAAACTTGGATAGTGTGTGTGCCATTACATCTTCTGTAAAATCAACATATCCATCCATCTAGTTTTTACACCCGCTTCTTCTATACATGGTTGCAGGGGAGCTGGTGCTGATCTCCAGAAGTCCTGCTCTCTAGCAGAAAATCCTGAAGGAGAGTATCAGTCCAAGTAAATTTTTCCTCAAGGTCAAACTCACTGAGTTGTGCCTCAGGAAAATTATCCAAAGCACACCAGCAGGTCCAGCTCCCACTGACTCAAAACAAAGAAACCAAACGTTTTGGAGCAGTCTAGTCAAAATCTGGACTCAAAACTGATTAAGAGGCTGTGCCATTATCTTAAACAGGCCGTTCAAACGTCAAAATCCTTACATGTTGCTGCAATAAAATGAATTAGCAAAGAAAAGTGTCACAGAGCCAAAATTCTTTCAGAGGGATGTAAAAGACTAATTGCAACTTATCACAAATACCTGACAATTACTTTTTCACATGGAGCCAGGTTGGTTTGGATAGAGTTTTTCCTCAATAGATGAAATAATTTTAAAACAGCGTTTTTTTATTTAGCAAAGTTATCTGTCTGAAAAACATTTCTCTGATGATCAAAAACCTTTAAGTGAAACAAAAAAGCAGAAGAACTCTGTAAGGGTTTCCCAGCACAATGTCTTCTTAAGTATAAATAGAAAATAAACAGTATCTGAAGGTCATGTCTTTAAGAAATGAGGAAATAATTCAGCAAGCTATTTGAGAATCATTGTGTTGGTCCTTAAACATCATTTTCTGCCTTCAAGTTGTGAAATAATTAGAACTTTTTAGATTAACCTAACGAAATTGGAGCAAATAGTGTCTTTATCACAGGCTGCATGTAAGAAAGAGCCTAAAGATTCAAATGTAAATGTGTTCTGTGCTAATTTTCTGTAGACAACATAGGTTTATTCCTTGGGCTTAGAAGCTGTTTTATGCCTTTAAGATTCAGAGGTCAGAGATAAGTGATTTGACCCCTAAGACAACAGTCTTCTAAAAATAGACAGTGTATTTGTTGTTTAGTTGCTGGTCCAGGCACTTGAGTTGCATGGAAAGGTGGGCTTGCGTTGTACCTCTTATTAAATTCTGTCACGATGTGGTTTTGGATCGGACCAAAATGCAGACAAGAGCTTGGTAGGATCATCTTTGTAATTCAACGATTTATTTACAAAGTCAAAAACATAGAAAAATCACTGCAGGTTTCCCAAGGCAAGGCGTGGCAAAAAACAAAGCATAATCATGGACGAGAACAAGGTGTGACAAACACAAGGAACCAGCACTGAACAAAGACACAAAACCAACTTATATACTGTGAGATAACAAAGGCAGATAATCAACGGAACAGAGAACAGGTGTGACAAGGAGGCAGGGAAGCAGAAGGAACAGGTGAAACAAATACAAAGGCTGAGGATGGGCAAAGTAACTAATAAACAATAAACAGAAACACAGACCAAGCAAACCTATAGACAAAGATAAATAATCAAATGGGGAATAAGAAAACTAGAATAATCATGACTAAAGTAAACAGAGAAACTAGAGGGGACATAGGAACAACAATAACAACCTGAGTACAAACAAAGAACCCATAAAGAAAACCTGAATACAAAAGTAAACAAACCTAACCACACTGACTGAATTAACTGGAAAGGAAACCGAAAATAAACTAGTAAACAAGAAGAGTGCAAAGGAACAAATAAAACACACAACCACAAAGATACTAAAGAGAAATAAAACTAGAGAATCCAGGGAAGACCAAGAACTATAATTACAATAATAATAATAGTAAACCATAATAAGAAAACAACCATAAAAGAACTGAAGTAGTAGACACTAGGAGGCGGAAGAGGGAGAAAAGAAAAACATGATACAAAAACCAAAATAGAAAAATCTAAGCAAAAGGTAAACAAACACAAAGCCACAAATAGAGTCCAAAAATGTCACTCCGTGACAAATTCCTTATTTTATCAAGGCAGGATGGCACACACAGAACAGCAGCACAAGGACCTCTAAAAAGCAGACTCATTCTCTCCCTCACAACTGCTCCCTGTAGGGAGAGGTGGGACCCAAAAACAAAAACCAAACAAAAAAAGAAAATCACAATGTGCTGCACTAATAATCAACCCTTCTCCAAACTTAACTTAAAATTCTAAACCACAGCGGTACAGTCCCTTTGGAAGCTTTAAGCCTGATATGGTACACAGTCCATGCATGTAAACTTGTGTTTCATGGCCGCTTTTTCTCCATCCTTAGGCAGAACTAGAAGGGCCCGTCAGTCTTGGAGAAAGCTTGTTTAACCGTTGTGCAGGATCATCCAGAGGAACGAGGTCACCAGGTTCATGGAGGTGAAACACAGCTTCTTTGTCATTGAATTTGTATATAAAGTGCTTTGAGACAGTATTTGGTGTGGATTAGTGCTATTTAAGTAAACTTTGAATTAATAATAATGCTGCTGAAGGCTTTTAACACATGTAGGTGGCCTTTCTGATGCAAAGAATAATAGTCCAGCCTTGAAGTAGCAAGGGCATGGACTAGTCTTTTTGGATCACTCTGGGACAGGATGGTTCTAATTTTGGAAATATTGTGGAGGTGAATGAAAAAAGCACTAGAAACCTGTTTAAAACGAGATTTAAATCAGATGCCCTGGTCAAAGGTGACACTAAGGTTCTTCACATACAGGAGGACAATTTAATGTAATATTGTAAGTAGTTCAGTATTTTTTGTCACTCATTTCAGAAAGTAAACAATATATGGATTCATCACACAGAGTAAAATACTCTAGTTTTGATCATTATGGCTTACAGAAAATGAAAACTCCAAATTCTGTCTCAGAAATTAGAATTTTAAATAAGACCGATAAAAGTGATATATTAAACACAAATTTCAGGCTTCTGAAAAGTATGTTTAAGCCCAGAGTGACATGGATGCAATCTGCTTGAGGTTCTGCTGAGGTGGAAGGAGGAAGCCCAGGTTGCTTTGATAGCTGCCTTCAGGTTATCTGCATTTTTTTATTTGGTGTCTCTCATCTTCCTCTTGACAATAACCAATAGATTCTCTATGGAATTCAGGTCAGTCAATTAGCTGATTAGGGTGTGATTCCATTTCTAATTTTCTGAGACAGAATTTTGGGTCTTCTTGAGCCATAATTCTTATTATTACAAGAAACAAAGGCTTGTTCAAAGTTCATGTGTGTGTGTGTGCGTGTGGATATATATATATATATATATATATATATATATATATATATATATATATATACAGTACAGACCAAACATTTGGAAACACCTACTCATTTAAAGAGTTTTCTTTATCTTCATGACTATGAATATTGTAGCTTCACACTGAAGGCATCAAAAATATGAATTAACACATGTGGAATTAGATACTGAACAAAAAAGTGTGAAACAACTGAAAATATGTCTTATATTCTAGGTTCTTCAAAGTAGCCACCTTTTGCTTTGATTACTGCTCCGCACACTCTTGGTATTCTGTTGATGAGCTTCAAGAGGTAGTCACCTGAAATGGTTTTCACTTCACAGGTGTGCCCTGTCAGGTTTAATACGTGGGATTTCAAGCCTTATAAATGGGGTTGGGACCATCAGTTGTGTTGTGTCCAGCACATATTGGAGTAGAAGGAAACGAGAGGGCAGATAAAATAGCAAAGAGGATAATTCAAAATCCTGTTAGTTTTATAGTTAAAACAAGTAAATCTGAGGGAAAGAGTATTGTTCAAGGAAAGCTGATGGAAAAATGGAAAAAAAGGTGGGATGAAGGAAAAACAGGAAGATGGTTTTATAAAATTCAGAAGATAGTAGGAGAAAGAAGAAATGGAAGACGAAATAGAAAGGAGGAAAGAGTGATAACAAGGTTGAGATTTGGGCATACAGGACTTAATTATACACTTTTTAAAATTCAAAAGCATGATACTGGTAAATGTGATTACTGTGGAAAATATGAAACAATAGAACATGTTATATTAGAATGTCATAAATATGAAAGAGAAAGAAGTTTGAAGGTATTAAGGAAAAGGTTCATTTATTAGATATTTTGAGGAAGAATTTAGGGAGTAAGCATATACAAATAGTGATTCGTTTTTTAAAGAAAACAAAATTATTTCATAGAATTTTATTATAGTAGATAAAATTGTGAAAGTATGGAGGATATAGAAGGGTAGAATACAATGTAATTTGTAAGTATGTCTATTTGTGTATATATACATATAGGTAAGATATATTTATTTATTTAATTTGTAGAATTAAATATATATATATAAATAGATAGACCGACACGAACCACACTCCATACCAGTAAGTGGCGGTAATGCTACTAAACGTTTGTTGCCAACCGCCAATAAAACCAACAAGAAGAAGAAGAAGTTGTGTTGTGCACACATTGGTATTGGTGAAGGCTGCGGACTAGTATGACTTTGCAACACTCCTGACAGTGTGTGTGTGTGTGTGTGTGAGAGAATTAGTTAGGGTGCGTGGAGGAGGAGTCAGAAAGAATTAAAGCGACATTCACGCAAACCCAGGTCCTCCTTACACCGTAAACCCACGCTGGCCGTCATTCATCTCGCTTCTTTCCTGTGAATCATTGGGCCTGAAAGCGATTGGAGCTGCCGTGTCTCGGGCAGCGGGAGGATGAGACCGACACAGTGACAAAGGACCGTGTCCTCTGTGTCTTTCGCCTTCTCAGCAGCAGCAGCGAAACTGGGCTCCCGCTGTCCTCACCGGCGGAGACATGAGGAACCCGCTTGCCAGCGGAGTTGCCGTGACATTGTGGCTGTTTGTAGAGGTGAGCGCTGTCTGCCGTTGTACCGATGCTGTCAGAGGGGTTCGTGTCGCTTTGTGTTCGTCAGCTTCGGGCTCGCTGCCCCGCTCCACCTGGAGGATGTCAGTCATGGAGCTCTGATGGTGGCTGTCGTGTATACAGAGGGATAATCGCCAAATTCAACTTAAAACTGGGGAAATGCAGCATGTCTTCTGTTTGGGCCGAACCAGACAGAGGATAGAAGGTAGCCGCCAGTATTAGCTATGACTATGTCGCTGACTGTCAAGTTGCACGTGATAGATGAAGAGCAAGATAAAACCTTGAACTGCTGAACATCAAGAGCAGAAATACAACCAAAGAGGCTTACAGGTCTGGGATAGTAAGCAGCAACCATAGCTACTGCTTCGTTAGGAAGGAGAAGCTACCTTTGTCTTTGTTCATCGCCCCCACAACTTCCCAGTAGGACACACTCAGCAAGGAAAAATGCTCCATGTTTTCTACAGTTTGGACTTGGCCTACTTCTGATCTCAGCTACTCATATTTAGACTAGCAGCTAAACATTCTGCTGTGGGACCCAAAAATGTCAAGTTAAAGTAAATTTGGGGGCTCGAGGGTGGGGGGTGATTAAAATTGCCAAAGCTATTTTAATTGTTCATTTTTACCTGGGAAACAATCAACTAAGCAAACATATTTAAATGCAACATAAAGGTTTTCTGATTCCTGTAGAAAGGGGATGTGTAAATGATTGTAGATCAGAGACCTAGACCTGGTATTGCAAGTCTGCCTGTTTCAAAATCAATAAATAAGCAAAACAAACAATGTCCTAAATTAATCAGGTTTGGGATGATTATATTTGACTAGATTTTTGTGTTTTCATCAACAAAACAGGGTATGCCTCACTCCTGCTGTATGTGGCTCTGTTTAATAAATGGGTGTGCCCAAGTCACTAGATGTTTGTAGTCCTACTACCAAATTAAATGAAGAGCAAAAACATGGCTGATAAAAGATGAATACATTTTTCATTTTAAGTAGATTTTAATATGTCTGTCTATGTTTTTTCAAAGGCCTCATATCAGAGAAAACGTCACCTAGCATTTAAAACAAAATCTTTATATGCATCAACCACCTGAGCTGCCTTTGTTAGGTTCTGGTCGAGGCTCACCCAGAATCATTCCAAGGACCGCAAATGGCTCCGGCCACAGTTTGGACACCCCTGTCTTAAGGAGAATCAGGGGGCAGAATTCTAAATGGCCCCGAAGTCAGCACAGTGTGCTCCTGCCCGTCTGGCACCATGGCACATGTCTCCATTCATGGAGCATTAATCTTTGTCATTATAGTTTAGTTGGCTCAGCTACCAGTAGCTGAATCAAACTGTTATCTAGTGTTTGCTTTCACTGTGATCTGTGGACTTATTTTGTCCTCAGCAGTAGGTGGATGGGAATAAATGTGTTATATTCCAAGGAACAACGTGTATTGCATTATATTGCCCGTTGATTCCAAGCACTATGCATCCATTCACTGCACAATGAGAATATTTGATCAGTTAGATATACTTCCTGCAAAAAATGCTCACATCTGATAGGTGCCAAGATGCTGAAGTGTGTTGAATATTTGGAGCACTGTGATGAGAGAAAAAAAGAGGGAAAGGTAACAAAATGGTTTTTGCAGCTGGTATCTTTGCAGTGGTATATGGTGCATGGTTTCCCTATATCCTACAGCCCTCTTCTAGTCTCTAATCGGCATCCCTAATCATGTGTTTTATATTATCTTGACTATTAAGCATCCATCTAACCCAGCCTATACCAGTTAGGGCTGCAGTGATAAAATATTTTAGTAATTGAGTAATCCTTCTTACAATTCAGACATTGTATGTGTTGAGCAATTCAGACATGGTGCTTCTGTTGCAAAGTTATTGTCCAGTGTACAATATATAGTCAGTTCCATAACAGTCTTTAATGTTAAAATGCGTGCCTCATGTAACATAAGTACTTTATTAAGAAATGTTCTCACATCAGTGTTTATTTTTTTTGTGTTTTGAAAATAAACTGATTTACCTGCAGGTAGACAATAAAAATAAACTGTAATTTGCTAATTAAACAAAAGCTAATTCTCAGTCAATTTTGGTGGGTTTACTGGTATGTTTTGGATAATATTCTGCTGGGTCCAATTCTGCTTCAGCTCTCACATTCTCTTCAAGTGTCCTCTGATAGACGGTAGAATTCATGTTGGATTCTATGACGGTGACCTAGCCGCCGCCAGCTCTATGCTTCACAGCTGCTATGAGATTCTTTTCCTGGAATGCTGCATTTAAAATGGTAGTGTTGAGGTAAAATAATGCTATCACTGATATTCTTGCGGCCTCAACCTCTTCCAGTCCGGATGTCGTGAGAAAGAACAGATGAAGAGCAGGAAATTAAGATTACCGCAAGTTTAATTTGGAAGATAACTCCAATGATTTCTAATGCAAAATGAATATACAAAATAACACAATGAAAGAAAATTACATAAAGAATAGAGAATTTACATAAGGGCCCTTACAGAGAGAGATTGCAGATTTTCAGCAAAGCATGGCTGTCTTTACCCAGATGTCTCTGTCATTTACAAGTTCCATAACATCCTTATACTATTGACTTCAAAGCTTACTGACAGTGCCTTCCCCCTTTTGCAGCCTGGTGATGTAAATCAGCCAAGCTCCCTTGTGGCATCTATACCATGGCCAAAAGTTGACCTTTACTGCTTTATGGTCCCTACAGACAGCTTTTTACTGCTTGCAGCTGTTGAAAACTTTCTAACCTCTGATTCACCCATGTGCCATTCTGACCCCTGCTGTGATCTGTCCTCTCTCCTCAAGGCTCACTCATGTCAAATCTCAGTTTAATGTTCTCACATGCAAACTAAAAGCATGAAAGTACATGATTTTAATTCTCAACAGTAGTCAAGCAAGAAAATGTGATCACATGCATATTCTGTAAAGTAATTTACTTTCAGCAGCAGAAAGGGAGGCTGCTTGAGAAAAAAAAAACAAATGCTCTTCTGCATTTATTTAACATTTATCTGGTTTTTACAATTGAATACAGTTGTGTATACGACTTAGGGTGTATTCACACTTGCCACTCTTGGTCCGCTTTAAACGGACCAGAGTTCATTTCCCCCCTTGGTCCGGACCTTTTGTGGAGGTGTGAATACACTCAAGTGAACCCAGGTCCGGACCAAACAACCAGACCGAGACCCACTTTTTGAGGTGGTCTTGATCCGCTTCCAAACGAACTCTGGTGCGGTTCGCTTATAGTCTGAATACAAACCGGCCCCGAACCAACTACAAAAAGTGTACGTCTCTTTGGACATAAAAAGCCACCGTAGCCGCTAGCAAAGGTGTGTGTGGTAAGCTGTGTGTTGCTTAGCAACGCTACTGGCGGGGTTCCAAAATTATAACTAGAACGTCTCAAAGTTTGTGTTGAATGAGCTTCTCTTCACCCTCACAATAATATTGCAGCTGTAATAACGGCATAAATATGCAGAACAGAGGTGCTGCACGCAGCACGTTTACAGCTGTTTTCCTAAATTTCCGGGTCTGCACCACATGAAAAAAATAAAGTTCGCTTTTGGTCTGGACCAAACAAGTGGACCAAAGGACTTTTCTGGTGTGAATACACCCCTAGATTCGAGTGATATAAGAATAAAATGTTTTTCATTATGTGTTAAGTAATATATCTGATAAAAAGCAGACTTAAAGCAAACTAAAACCTCAGTTTAAAATATGATTCAGAAAGAAGGAGAAGGTTGAAATGTTATCAGGCATTATTTACTGTAAAAGCCTGATAACATTTCAACTTTCTCCTTCTTTCTGAAAAGGCAGGTTTACTGTTGCAGATACAGGAGCTTTATGGTTTTTTTTTAACATCAGTGCAGCTAGCATGTTGCATAGTTCGGCATTTAGTTTTTTCCTGTCCGTGAGCCTCATAGGGAAAGCACCTCAACGCTTTTGTTTTTGCCTTGTCTGCTAAAGAAGTTAGGATATTTTTTTCTGTTTGTACTCGCCATGTTAGCACAGTTTAAAACTTTCAGCAGCTTATTGTTTTCTCCCCTACTTATTGGATTTGCTCTAATTAAGGAAGTTAACAATGCGTGCAGTGCATATACTGCACAACTGTGCAGTGCAACTCCAATTTCAATGAATTTGGGATGCAAATGTTGCCTTTTTTATGTGCTCCCAAGCCTACGTGATATCAGCTACAGAGTGATGATTTTTAATGCAGTGCCTCCTGAGGGGTCGAAGGTCACAGGCATTCAATGTTAGTTTTTGGCTTTGCTGCTTACAGTATATGCAGATATTTCTCCAGATTATCTGATCTTTTGATATTATGGGCTGTAGAAGATGAAAGCCCTAAATCCCTTGCAATTGTAAGTTGAGAAACGTTCTTAAACTGCTGGACTATTTGCTCATGCAGTAGTTTACAAAGTGGTGAACCTCACCCCATCCTTGCTTGTTAACAACTGAGCTATTCGGGGATGCTCGTTTTATACCCAGTCATGACCCTCACCTGTTTCCAACAAACCTGTTCACCTGTGAAAAGATCCAAACAGATGAAGATTCCAGCTGCATTCTTCAACTTTACTGCCCCTGTCCCAGCTCTTTTGAAATGTGTTCCAAACATCAAGTTAAAAATTTGTAATATTTGCAAAAGCAACAAAGTTTATCATTTTGGCCAATAAATGTATTTTCTTTGTAGTGTATTCAATTGCATATAGAATTATTTATATTTAACACAACGTCCGAACTTCATTGGAATTGGGGTTGTACATGCACAGCTAATGAGGCAACTGTGGCTCAATAAGAACAGTGGTTGTCGTGCAATCAGAAAGTTGTTGGTTCGATTCCAGTTTCCTCCAGCCACATGTCGTTGTGCACCTGGGCAAGTCACTTAACATCAAATTGCATACCAATCTGTGTATTGGTGTATGAATGAGTGTGTGTTAGTGCGAATGTAGCTCTAGTGTAAAGCGCTTTGAGTGGTCAGTGTGACTGGAAAGGCGCTATATAACTTCATTCCATTTACCATTTACTAAGCAGAGTGTTAATGCAATGCTGCTGCTGAAAGAAGTGCGACAGTTTGGACAAATGTGAATAAAAGAAAATAAACAAGCAAATAAATGCTGGAATATTAGTTTTTACTTTGCTGTGATGACTGAAAATCTGCAAAATGACTTATCCTTATAGCTGTCTGTTGTTTCTTCCCGAACGTGCAAAGAATGACCTGTCAATTTAAGCATGTCTTCATATGTGTTATAATTCATGAATTGGTTAATAGACCCATACTGTGAAAATATTTCCATGCACATATTCTCCTTCAAATACTGAAGCAGCATTTATGTGTGCTGTCTGTACATCCAATCACACTTGAAAGCTCTGCAAAATGAGTCTAAATACATGACTTATCAGTCTGAAGCTGTAGCAGGTTATCTATCATGATACTGCTGAAATCATATGAACTTCCTTTCTGAAAGTCTTTATGGTTTTGTGTCCAAAGAACACACATACGATGTTTCATGGCTTTAAACATATTTCCTTTAAAAAGCTTTCATCATAATATTACAAAGGAAACTCTGGTCCGCTTAAAATGTGCCATGATTATCAACATTTGCTCCAATGACAGTGCACATCTGCACTGTGAGATTTTGTGCTTTCGGTAAGATTATTGATGTAACTCACATAAGATTGATTAGAAACAATACAGCTTCAATTGTATTTCTGTGAGTTATATCACTTGAGGCTTGGGTGAGAAATCTTCCTGTAATGTAAGACTTCAAGAAATAATTGTTCTTCAATATCAATCAGAAAGAAACTTTCTGTAAGACAACTGCTTCAGGTGGGCAGGGAAAGACAGAAAACCTATTAGCAAGAGAGTTATGCTCAGATTTGGAGTGACAGTGCAGTGTCTCCTTCGGCTTGCTGTAAGCATTGTCAGACGCGGTTCATAAATTATAAAAAATAGAATATATATATATATATAGATAGATAGATGCAGTACAGACCAAACGTTTGGACACCTTCTCATTCAAAGAGTTCTCTTTATTTTCATGATTATGAATATTGTAGCTTCACACTGAAGGCATCGAAATTATGAATTAACACATGTGGAATTTTATACTGAACAAAGAAGTGTGAAACAACTGAAAATATGTCTTATATTCTAGGTTCTTCAAAGTAGCCCCTTTTTGCTTTGATTACTGCTCTGCACATTCTTGGTATTCTGTTGATGAGCTTCAAGAGGTAGTCACCTAAAAAGGTTTTCACTTCACAGGTGTGGCCTGTCAGGTTTAATAAGTGGGATTTCAAGCCTTATAAATGGGGTTGAGACCATCAGTTGTGTTTTGCAGGAGGTAGATACAGTACAAAGCTGATAGTCCTACTGAATAAACTGTTTGAATTTGTATAATGGCAAGAAAAAAGCAGCTAAGTAAAGAAAAACGAGTGGCCATCATTACTTTAAGAAATGAAGGTCAGTCAGTCGGAACAATTGGGAAAAGTTTGAAAGTGTCCCCAAGTGCAGTCGCAAAAACTATCAAGCGCTACAAAGAAACTGGCTCACATGAGGCCCGCCCCAGGAAAGGAAAACCAAGAGTCACCTCTGCTGCGGACGATAAGTTCATCCGAGTCACCGGCCTCAGAAATCGCAGTTTAACACCAGCTCAGATTAGAGAACAGGTCAATGCCACACACAGTTCTAGCAGCAGACGCATCTCTAGAACAACTGTTAAGAGGAGACTGTGTGAATCAGGCCTTCATGGTAAAATAGCTACTAGGAAACCACTGGTGAGGACAGGCAACAAGCAGAAGAGACTTGTTTGGGCTAAAGAACATAAGAAATGGACATTAGACCAGTGGAAATCTGTGCTTTGGTCTGATAAGTCCAAGTTTGAGGTCTTTGGTTCCAACCACCGTGTCTTTGTGCGGCGCAGAAGAGGTGAACGGATGGACTCTACATGCCTGGTTCCCACCTTGAAGCATGGAGGAGGAGGTGTGATGGTGTGGGGTGCTTTGCTGGTGACACTGTTGGGGATTTATTCAAAATTGAAGGCATACTGAACCAGCATGGCTACCACAGCATCTTGCAATGGCATGCTATTCCATCCAGTTTGCGTTTAGTTGGACCATCATTTATTTTTCAACAGGACAATGACCCCAAACACACCTCCAAGCTGTGTAAGGGCTATTTGACTAAGAAGGAGAGTGATGGGGTGCTGCGCCAGAAGACCTGGCCTCCACAGTCACTGGACCTGAACCCAATCGAGATGGTTTGGGGTGAGCTGGACTGCAGAGTGAAGGTAAAAGGGCCAACAACTGCTAAGCATCTCTGGGAACTCCTTCAAGACTGTTGGAAAACCATTTCAGGTGACTACCTCTTGAAGCTCATCAACAGAATGCCAAGAATGTGCGGAGCAGTAATCAAAGTAAAAGGTGGCTACTTTGAAGAACCTAGAATATAAGACATATTTTCAGTTGTTTCACACTTTTTTGTTCAGTATATAATTCCACATGTGTTAATTCATAGTTTTGATGCCTTCAGTGTGAAGCTACAATATTGATAGTCATGAAAATAAAGAAAACTCTTTGAATGAGAAGGTGTGTCCAAACGTTTGGTCTGTACTGTATATATATATATATATATATAGATAGATATATCATGATATAAAGCAAATTAATATTTTTGTCAGTCTTTAATGTTCCCTGGTACTATGAAGTGAGATTTGAAGATATCAGAAGGTTATTTTTGATTTAATGATTTAATATGCAAAAGCTCAGCGTGCCACTGATAAATAAAATCACAATCAGCTTTATTGGCACGTTTGTGCACAGAAACAAGGAATTTGTGGGGGAAGGAGGGGGAACTCGCTCTCTTCTGGGTTAATAACGTTTTACTTTCTGCATGCACGAGTGTGTGGCACTGGTTTGGGTGGTAAAACGGATTGGTGGTATTGCCCAACTTTGTCAGAACATGCGCTCGACTTAATTTGCAGTGCAGGCTACTTGGTTTTCTTGTTCAACTTTAAATAGCTCAAATACCTCCACACGACTAAACTGCTCAGACCCTACTTTCCAACAATGTCGTTCGTTGGGTCTTACGTCTATTCTTCTTTGGGGAAATAATTTTTTTCTTCTTTTTTCAGTGATGTCTTACCTGTTACCAGAAGTTAGAGGCTACAGCTGCACAAATATTAGCTATTTGGGGTCCTGGCTGCTACTGTGCGGTCTGCGTCAATTTTTGTGGCTCTATTTCAGCCCCATAGTTGGTACAGTGTGGAGCAACTCCTATAATCATTGGCTAATCATCTCGTCTGTATATTGAAAGTCTATATTGACCCTTTCTCATATGTCTATCATGTTTATCGAGATATATATTGCTATCGTTTTATCGCCCACCTCTACCCTCACAATGATATTGCAGCAGTAATAACGGCACAAACATGCAGAACAGAGGGGCTGCTTGCAGGACTACCACAGTAGTTTTTCTCCATTTCTGGGTCTGTGCTCTGTCCCACAACTATCATTTCTTCATATAGGAGCAATGACCGTCACCCGCGTGGCTGTTTGCAAAAAATAAAGTCGGCTTTTGATTCAGACCAAATAAGTGGACCACAGGACTTCCCTGGGATGAATAAACTCCATGAATTCAGTGTCAACTTAGTTTTCACATGAACTGCTTTTTGGAATACCTTTAAGTCTTTGTCGATGTTCTCTTTGGCAAATTTTAGTCAGGGCTTTGTGATTTTTCTGGCAGAGCAATGGTTTTGCCCTTGCACACCTTCCATGGAAATTAAACTTATGCAGTTTCTTTTTTCCTGTAGAGGCATGCACTTTCATATCATCAGTAGCAAAAGCCTGCCATAGGTCCTGTGATGACATTTAGAATCTTTGGATTCTTTTAGCGTCTTCCTGTCTGTTTTAAGGGTGAATTTGCTTGGATGGCCAGATTTGGGCATGTTGGTAGTTGTTTTGAATGTCCTCCAGTTGTTCTCCAGACTGTTTACAGTGGACTAGCCAAAAACAGACGCACATGACAAATAACCAATGCCTGCACATACCCATCCCATACAAATTGCATAGTGTGTTGTTAATAAGCACCACTGTTACACCACTTTTACTTTAAATCTCTGTCCAACCAAACGTTTGAAAAGATGGACAGAGAGATGTTGGAGTAAGGGATAAGCTCCTTAGGGCATGTCTCATTGAAACACATATTACTACATGTTCAATACTCCGGCTGCATCCTTGTGGACGTTTCAAGCTTATCCATCTTATTTGCAAGAGATCTCCAAAATCTAATCAGCTTTAAGTGACGAGATGTTTTAATGTCCTCTTTCACGCTCTCTCTGTTGTGTGTTGGGCATGAGCTCAACAGAGCATTTTTGAGTTAAAGTAGCAACTTACCCCATCAAACTCAGTGAGCGGAACTAGGGCAGCTCTTCAACAGAACCTGACTCCTAATTGGCTGCTTCACACAAAGAGTCAAGACAACTTTTTCCAAGATTCCTATGGGGATTGAAGGGCTTGGCAGTCTGTGGCACTGTTATTTCTGAGGTCGCAGACTGAAATGTTTTTACTAAATTTTACTTTTTTTGTTGTTTTGTTTTTACAAAATTTCTGTTCATCAGCTGCTAGAGGTATGACATTACGCAGACTAACAGAAATGAAATGCCCTCCACGCCTTTCACTACATACCAGTCCTGATAAGCTGTCAGTTTTAAGTGTTAGACATTGTGGTCGAAGCAGCTTGTGCGCCCTGAGTCATGCGCACCACTTCCTGTGGGAGGTGGAGCCTCTGTAAGCGCTCCCGTTCAGCAGCCAAACCCAGAGACACTACCTTACAGTATCTCTGAGTAACTCCGGATCACACCTCCCTCACAGAGGAGTGCATTCTCCCTGTATGGCAGCTACTATGGGCAGCCTGATACAAGCTGCTGCAGGTAAAGGAACCACGCTGTGCTTTGAGGATAACCGCCAGCCATTCCTTTGATCCAGGAGCCGCAGGATCAGCAGAACTGGAGTGTTGTGATTATGAATATGAATATATTATTTAATATTAATACTTGATATTTTATTAAATAATATTTCGGTCTGTTATGGGTTGTTCTGTGAATAGCAGCCCAATAAGGCAGTGGTACAAAATCGAAAGGGATGAGCCAAGCTCTGGCATTATTGAACAGCAAAACTCTGTACACACACAGAATGAATTCACACAATTTCTTAAAATAACTTATTTTTGTTAATAAATTCTTGTAACTCAAAGTCAAACATATTTCAATCAACAAACTCTACTATGCTAAAACAACCCAACTAAAGTACCAAGTAGAATGAAAGAATAAGGAAGACTAATGGGCTATGTACAATATAAACAAGTTGATCAAAGATGGTTGAAAACTATGACCGAAATAGTGATGCAATATTCCCATGCAATATTTATGTTTGAAAACCAAGGATTATCTTGAAGAATCTGGAAATGAAGTTAAGTTAGTCTCAAGACTAACTTGGGCAATAATTTGTATACCTTCAAACAACTATTCACAATGCAAGATCAGATAAAACATTATTTTAACAAAATAATATTTTAAAGAATGATTTGCTGAATAAAACCAACCTTCTGGATGACCAATTCTCAGCGGTGTTTAATTAGCTGCCTTTATTTATTAAAATAATATTTAAAGAAATCTTATTAAGGAAATAGTAAAATAATACTTAAGGAAATATTATTTTGAATAAGAACCCAATCTTTCTGGATAAATGGATCTTAATAGTTTACTTAGTTATCAAGTTTAGTAAAATAAAATTTAGGGAAATATTATTTCCTAGATGGAAAACTAACAACCTTTTTAGGTAAATGATCTTTAGTAGGCAAGCACGTGTTCTTAGGTGTTAGTTGGTTGGAGCTAACAAAAGAAGCTTATAGATGGGGACCAGAATCAAACACATACCTTTAAAATACCACTAATAAAAGGGGTAAAATGCATAAGCGCAGACAGCGTGTTATGGTTGATCTTCTGTGTTTAAAATCACCCTTTAAATAAAGTTTGTCTTAACTTCAAAAACACAAACACAGAACACATAAACTGAGCACATGTGCTTAACAGCTAATCTGCTAGCACTAAGATGGCGGAGTTTTCAACACAAACAAAACCAAACATCATAAAACGAAAAATGTTTAGATTATTTCATTCTAAACTACTTCTCTCTGCACAAAACACTACCTCTTACATGAACCGTGCTGAGGAAAAGTTGTCTGGGGCAACGAAGTTGAGGAAAGCATCCTCAGTGAACAAAGGGTTAACTTGTAGCTAACCTCCTTGGCTGGGGGGTGGGGCGGCTCGTTCTGCCTGGCCCGCTGAACTACACCTTACTGCTGGTGATGCAATCCCGTTGTCCTTCCTTCAGACTGGGAAAAACTGCTGCACTTGGCATTGTAGAGACAGGGTCACAGTTTGCTTCTGTAGAGAGAAAAGTCAAGCAACGCTTGCACCTTAATTACCCTGTTCATGAATGAATACTGGATACACAAACAGCAATTCATTCCTACTTAACTTAGCGCATATGATCGCTTGATCGTATGATACTCTTGGATCCATTTTGAATAGTTGTGTCTGTTTGCCAGCACTGTCCCCAGTAGGGACAGTGTTCTTTCCTTCATATGCTTCATTTTTCCGTCTGTGAACATAGAGCTGATGTGCTTTGCCAAAAAGTTCAATTTTTGTCTTATCTGTCCATAGGACATTCTCCTAGAAGCTTTGTGGCTTGTCAACATATAGTTTGGCAAATTCCAGTCTGGCTTTTTTATTATTTGTTTTCAACAATGGTGTTCTTGGTTGTCTCCAATTGAGTCCACTTTGCCTCAAACAACGTCGGATGGTTTGAGCTGACACTGATGTTTCTTGAGCTTGAAGTTCATCTTTAATCTCTTCAGAAGTTTTTCTGGGCTGTTTTGTTACCATTCGTATTATCCGTCTCTTTGTTTTGTCATCAATTTTCCTCCTGCGGCCATGTCCAGGGAGGTTGGCTACAGTCCCATGGATCTTAAATTTCTGAAAAATATGTCCAACTGTAGTCACAGGAACATGAAGCTGCTTGGAGATGGTCTTATAACATTGACCTTTAACATGCTTGTCTATAATTTTCTTTCTAATCTCTTGAGACAACTCTTTCCTTTGCTTCCTCTGGTCGATGTTGAGTGTGGTACACACCATGTCACCAAACAACACAGTGAATACCTGTAGCCCTATATATAGGCCCACTGACTGATTACAAGAATATAGACACCTGTGATGCTGTGAATATAGACACCTGTGATGCTAATTAATGGACACGCCTTGATTTAACATGTACCTTTGGTCACATTATTTTCAGGGATATCATCATTTTTGTCCAGGCCTGTTTCATGAGTTTATTTTTTTAAATAATTCTGTTGAAGCATGTTTTAAAAGCAATGTCTGACTTTCATTTGTTCATTTTCGTAGAATTTTTATTCACTATTACCTTTGTCAGATTCAAGTTATTTCTGTGACCCTTGTGGGTTTTTCTTTTATTTACCGAAGGGTACCAACAATTTTGTCCACGTGTGTATATACACTATGAACGGGAATTAAAGAGGGTTAAAAACCATGACCAATAAAGTGATGCTACATTACCCGTCAATGCTTTTTATGTTTGGGAACCAAGGGTTATCTTTAGGAATCTGGAAAAGAGGTTAATTTAGTCCTTGAACTAACTTGGAACAATAATTAGTATACCTTCAAACAACTATTCACAATGCAAGATCAAATAAGTAGATAAAACATTATTTTAATAAAATAATATTTAAAAGAACGATTTTCTGAATAAAACCAACCTGGGTGACTAATTTTCAATGGTGCTTAGTTAGCTGTTTTTATTTAGTGGGATATTATTGAAGGAAGTATTATTAAGGAAATTTTAAAGTAATATTTAAGGACATTTTATTTACATAATTACCAATAACCCATATTGGTAAATGATTCTTAATGATATTTAAATGGCCTTCACAACTCCCGACATATTATTTTGCTAAGTTTAGTAAAATAAAATTTCGGGAAAAATATTTCCTGGATTGGAAGCTAACGGCCTTTTTGGATAAATTAATCATAATGGGGTTTAATGAGCTTTCACCTGAATCACTTGTCTAGCCTTAACCGTTAGCAGTTGTAGCTAACAAAGTAAACTTATAGCTTGTTACCACTCCTTTCATGTCAAACATGTACCTTTTTAAAATACCAACAATAAAAGGATCAAAATACATAAGCGTTGACGGCGTGTTGTGGCCATCTGTGTTTAAAAACCACCCTTTAAATAAAGTTTGTCTTAACTTTAAAACACAACACAAAACAAATCATTAGCTGAGCAGCTAGTCGGCTAGCACTTGGCTGAGTTGGAACATGGAACATGGTGTTTCTGAACAGGGGAAATAAAGGAAATATTTTGCTTATATATTTATATATATTTAGCTTTTACAGTTTGACTGGTCAGGTTTACGCGAACTTGTCCGCTTAGCTAAAAATACATGATTCATTTTCAATATTATGCATCATAATAGTTTTTCAAAAAAGTTGTCAAACTCACCCCATGGGAACTGAAAGGTTTTCGTGCAGATGGCTCCGATCAAATAAGTTGTCCTGGTGTGTTTTCTTTTCGTTGGCGTCTTCTTAGGGGATGTTGTCATCGCTGAAGTTTCGACTGTACCGATGATTCTCATGTCCTGCCCCTTCCTTTCTGATGCTAAATAATCCATCCATATGTTGTGCATAAGCTCTGGAGAAAGCTTGTGGTTACAGGACTGTGTCCCAGATGAAAAATTCTCCTTCTCCCGTAACAGTCTTCTTCATCTTCTCCATTTCGCTGTCTCTGTCTTCTTCAAATGTTGTGATGGCAATAGCTTCTAATATCTTATGTTCTAGCTCCTCTGCTGCCAGTCCAAAGATTAGATGTTCATCAGCATTCCCATGAACATCTAATCCCAGAGCGAAGCGGTGTAACAGCCGCATTTCAGTTCTTGGGCCATGCGTCCATGGTCCATCTGGAAGAAACACATTCTTTTTCAAATAGCAGCTTCTTTAAGTAGCCATGTGCTTACTTCAAGCACACAGCTTATTGGCCGACACAAATAACAAAAGCCGCTATATAAATGAGCTGTGGGTTTTCCCTCCCCGATATGCAGATGCGGGCTGGGTTTTATGCTGAAAAAAGGCTGAGTTTAAACACAAAATGTACCATTTTAAAACCTCCGAAACCATGATTTAGAGGACTGAGTGGCTACGTCATAACTTCAACTTGCACATTTTGCAATAAAACGAAAATTCCTTCTTTCTCAGAAAGTGATGGTTTTTCCTCTTTTTCTCTGTTTGTGCTCTGGCGACTTGTTCCTACTTTTCTCATGGCGCGTCACATACAGGTCCTTCTCAAAATATTAGCATATTGTGATAAAGTTCATTATTTTCCATAATGTAATGATGAAAATTTAACATTCATATATTTTAGATTCATTGCACACTAACTGAAATATTTCAGGTCTTTTATTGTCTTAATACGGATGATTTTGGCATACAGCTCATGAAAACCCAAAATTCCTATCTCACAAAATTAGCATATTTCATCCGACCAATAAAAGAAAAGTGTTTTTAATACAAAAAACGTCAACCTTCAAATAATTATGTACAGTTATGCACTCAATACTTGGTCGGGAATCCTTTGGCAGAAATGACTGCTTCAATGCGGCGTGGCATGGAGGCAATCAGCCTGTGGCACTGCTTAGGTCTTATGGAGGCCCAGGATGCTTCAATAGCGGCCTTTAGCTCATCCAGAGTGTTGGGTCTTGAGTCTCTCAACGTTCTCTTCACAATATCCCACAGATTTTCTATGGGGTTCAGGTCAGGAGAGTTGGCAGGCCAATTGGGCACAGTGATACCATGGTCAGTAAACCATTTACCAGTGGTTTTGGCACTGTGAGCAGGTGCCAGGTCGTGCTGAAAAATGAAATCTTCATCTCCATAAAGCTTTTCAGCAGATGGAAGCATGAAGTGCTCCAAAATCTCCTGATAGCTAGCGGCATTGACCCTGCCCTTGATAAAACACAGTGGACCAACACCAGCAGCTGACACGGCACCCCAGACCATCACTGACTGTGGGTACTTGACACTGGACTTCTGGCATTTTGGCATTTCCTTCTCCCCAGTCTTCCTCCAGACTCTGGCACCTTGATTTCCGAATGACATGCAGAATTTGCTTTCATCCGAAAAAAGTACTTTGGACCACTGAGCAACAGTCCAGTGCTGCTTCTCTGTAGCCCAGGTCAGGTGCTTCTGCCGCTGTTTCTGGTTCAAAAGTGGCTTGACCTGGGGAATGCGGCACCTGTAGCCCATTTCCTGCACACGCCTGTGCACGGTGGCTTTGGATGTTTCTACTCCAGACTCAGTCCACTGCTTCCGCAGGTCCCCCAAGGTCTGGAATCGGCCCTTCTCCACAATCTTCCTCAGGGTCTGGTCACCTCTTCTCATTGTGCAGCGTTTTCTGCCACACTTTTGCCTTCCCACAGACTTCCCACTGAGGTGCCTTGATACAGCACTCTGGGAATAGCCTATTCGTTCAGAAATTTCTTTTTGTGTCTTACCCTCTTGCTTGAGGGTGTCAATAGTGGCCTCCTGGACAGCAGTCAGGTCGGCAGTCTTACCCATGATTGGGGTTTTGAGTGATGAACCAGGCTGGGAGTTTTAAAGGCCTCAGGAATCTTTTGCAGGTGTTTAGAGTTAACTCATTGATTCAGATGATTAGGTTCATAGCTCGTTTAGAGACCCTTTTAATGATATGCTAATTTTGTGAGATAGGAATTTTGGGTTTTCATGAGCTGTATGCCAAAATAATCCGTATTAAGACAATAAAAGACCTGAAATATTTCAGTTAGTGTGCAATGAATCTAAAATATATGAATGTTAAATATAGCGGATAGCAGATGCTGCCAAGTTCTGTTCATCTGAGGTTTTATTTACTTAGTTTCATGACCTTTAGAAGACCAAATACCTTCTTTTATGTCCAAATAAAACCCTTTGCACTGAAGGGCAATGACCTCACCCTATAACCCCAATCAGGAACCAGAGTATTTTGATGCCCTAAACTTTAGAACTTCCACAGGTTTCCTCCCATGTCTGGTTTTCTCCTGGCTGCAGATGCTTTTCAAACACATCTGTTCTTTGGTTTTACCAATTTGTTCAACAGCTAATTTTGCATTGCTTATGTTTGATAAACCTATTGCTAAATCTAAAAAAATACAATGTCTTGTAAACTTACCTTATAGTAAACAGTCAACCTGTGTGCAGTTTAATTTAACAACAAATGCAGCGGTTCTGTGACGATCATTGAGGTTTCTTAGAGAAGATTAAAGAACAAACAGCATCAAGAAGAGCAAGGAATACAGCAGAACTTGCAAGTATAAAGTTATGAAGAAGTTTAAAGCAGGTTAGTTTCAAAAACAAAATCCCAAGCTTTAAATATCTCATCATTCAATCCATCCTCTGAAAATGGAAAGAATATGGCTCAACTACAAACCTACCAAGACTTGAACGTTTACCTAAATTGACAGGCTGGAAAAGGAGAGTATTAATCAGAGAAGCACTCAGCAGCCCTGTGTAACTAGAGGAGCTTCCAGGATCTACAGCTTGGGTAAGAGAATCTGTCCATAGGGCAACTATTAGTTTAGCTACATGAAAAGCAGTTTGGCTTAAAACGTTTTTTACACATCAGCCTGAAAAAAACTACATACGTGATGAAAGATAGTGGTGGCAGCATTATGTTGTGGCCAGACTTAAACTTTCTCTTCACAGACTCTGACTGAGCTTAAGCTGTTTTGGGAGGAACCATTGGGGAAAAGGTTATGTTTCTAGATATGCAAAGGTAGTAGTTACATACCCCTAAAGACTTGCAGCTGAATTTGCAGAGAAAGGTGGTTCTAAAAGTATTTGTGCACTGTTGGTCTGTGATATAAAATGCTAATAGATGACATCTAAGTTTGTAAAGTGAGAAAATGTGGACATTTTTCTTAAGGCACTGTACAATATATATTTTTTGTCTCCATCCGGTTAGTTCAGTGTGAAGCCCAGCCCCTTTTCTTTTGTTTTTATTCTGCAACAGCTCGACAGCATCTTAAGATCGGAAAAGCAACACTTACCTATAGCAGTTTATTTAATTAGTTATTTTAAAAAGTACAGTTTGGACATGTTAAGGTTACAGTATTTCTTGTCATTGGACACTGGACTGACCTCAGTGGGAGCTACTTAACTAAATCATAAAGGATTGCAAATCTTTTGCAGCTTGTCTTTTGCTGTGGTGTCTGTCTCCTGTACAAAGAATCCCAGTGTGACTTGCTAAGATGTATCTTTTACTCCTCCTGGAACAACCTACCAGGCTGCTTCTTTCGAATTAACTATTCATGATCAGGTTAGCAAAATAATTGTTTCTGTGCCTATAATTAGAACATGATTGCATTATCATGCAGCTGTATGATGCATGGTTGCGTCTTCCCAGACCTAAAAATTTGATTATTCCAAACATCCTGTATCCTGGTTATATGATATGGCTCAAAATAACTTCCTTAATCAGGAGTTTTTTTCTTACATCTGGTCTGGAAATATAGAAATCGGTTTAATTTCTGGAAGAAAAACATCCCTTTATAGCCTAATAGTGAAGAGGTTGAAGACATCATGTTTATCCAACTGTTTCATTTGAATTGTAGAAACATCGGAACATTTAGAGCTTAAAACATAACTCTTTCTTTGAGTGTAATGAAGGTCAGATAAAGCTTATTGACGTATGTTTTGATGCATAACTATGGAGCTTTTCTTTCATTTATTTTCAGTGGGATTCCTCTATTACAGAACACACAGAAATGTTCTATATATTTTGTGTTGTACTCCTTAAAAATGGGATTGGTCGAAACTGGCATCAGCTTGTCAGATTTCAGTTTAGGAAACTAGAATTTAGTGGCGGCCAATTATGGTGTAATGGTGTAAAGGATAAAGCTATTGCTCTCTAGAGCATTGGGGACATGTTCTCTGGAATGACGATTCATGCCCCCTTTGTCTGGAATTCCGATAAATGTGTCTGGGTTTGGTACTTGACAGGAGACTTATGACAAATGTAAAGTTTGGTGCAGAGGGGATGTAGGTGTGGAGTGGCCTTTCTATGGGCTTCAGATGCTACCCAGTGGATTGTTGAAAATTTATTTCAAATATAATGTATACTAGGTTGAAAAGTGTAAGTACTAAATGGAGAGATTAATGAATTTAGGATAAGTGCCTTTGTGGAATTCAACTCAGAGTTCTTCTGCACTAACCTTGCTTTTAAAAGCAAGAGACTATTTTTATTTTTCATACAGCTGTGAATGTGACACGATTAAGCATGAGTGCATTTATTAGGGGTTCTGCAACCAGATATGAAAAGATATCTGGGTATGTTGAACTTGCTTTGTTGCACAGCTTTTCAAAAGGGGCGGATTATTTTGTTTCTGCTCCTCCTGAAACCAAGGTTCGACTATCAGCCGGACTCTCCTGTCCAATACTCTGGCATAGGCCATAGGCTGAGGAGTGTGATCCCCTATAGTTGGAACACAGCCTCCGGTCACCCTTTTTATGAAGGGGGACCACCACCCCAGTCTACCAGTACAAAGGCACTGTCTCCAGCCGCCACGCAATGTTGAAGAGGCGTGCCAACCATGACAGCTCCACAACATCCAGAGACTTGAGGTACTCAGGGCGGATCTCATCCACCCCGAAACCCTGCCACTGTGGAGCTTTTTAACCACCTCGGTGACTTCAGCCTGGATGATGAAAGGGTCCAACCCTGAGTCCCCAGCCTCTGCTTTCACCAGTGAATGTGTGACGGCAGGATTGAGGAGATCCTCGAAGTACTCCTTCCACCGCCCGATAATGTCCCCAGTTGAGGTCAGCAGCTCCCCACCCACAGTGTAAACAGTGTTGGCAAAGCACTGCTTCCCCCTCCTGAGGCGCCGTACGGTTTGCCAGAAACGCTTCGAGGCCAACCTGTAGTCCTTCTCCATGGCCTCACGGAACTCCTCCCAGGCCTGATTTTTTGCCTTTGCCACAACCCGGGCTGCGGCACGCTTGGCCTCACGGTACCCGTGAGCCGCCTCAGGAGTCCCGCAAGCCAACCACAGCTGATAGGTCTCCTTCTTCAGCTTGACAGCATCCCTTACTGCCTGTGTACACACCTGTGCCAATATTTTGGGGCTGCACGGTGGCGCAGTTGGTAGCACTGTTGCCTTGCAGCAAGAAGGTCCTGGGTTCGATTCCCAGCTGGGGGTCTTTCTGCATGAGTGGGTTCTCACCGGGTACTCCGGCTTCCTCCAACAGACCAAAGACATGCCTGTTAGGTTAATTATCCTTAGGTGTGTGCATGGTTGTTTGTGTGTTGCCCTGCGATGGACTGGCGACCTGTCCAGGGTGTACCCTGCCTCTCGCGCACTGCTGGAGATGGGCACCAGCTCCCCCGCGACCCACTATGGAATAAGCAGTAGAAAATGACTGACTAACCGACCAATATTTTGTTTTTACTGACTTTTATTCCTTGTACAATTCCAATAAAATAATCAGTGTAACACACCAGTTCCCTTGATCAGTAAGCTTGATGCATTCCAATAGCCTCAATAGTCTATATTTACACAGTACAGACCAAAAGTTTGAACACACCTTCTCATTCAAAGAGTTTTCTTTATTTTCATCACTATGAATATTGTAGCTTCACACTGAAGGCATCAAAACTATGAATTAACACATGTGGAATTATACACAGATTTCCACTGGTCTAATGTCCATTCCTTGCGTTCTTTAGCCCAAACAAGTCTCATCTGCTTGTTGCCTGTCCTCAACAGTGGTTTCCTAGCAGCTATTTTACCATGAAGGCCTGATTCACACAGTCTCCTCTTAACAGTTGTTCTAGAGATGTGTGTGCTGCTAGAACTCTGTGTGGCATTGAACTGTTCTCTAATCTGAGCTGCCTAAGGATAATTAACCTAACAGGCGTGTCTTTGGTCTGTTGGAGGAAGCCGGAGTACCCGGTGAGAACCCACTCATGCAGAAAGACCCCCAGCTGGGAATCGAACCCAGGACCTTCTTGCTGCAAGGCAACAGTGCTACCAACTGCGCCACCATGCAGCCCCAAAATATTGGCATACATTATTAAACACTGAATGGCAGTTGCGGAGAACAATCCCATTTACAATTGGTTTTATATTTGATAGACAAAACTGTTCTGCAAAGCAATGTGTTGTGGT
Source organism: Girardinichthys multiradiatus (assembly GCF_021462225.1). Lineage (NCBI taxonomy): Eukaryota > Metazoa > Chordata > Actinopteri > Cyprinodontiformes > Goodeidae > Girardinichthys > Girardinichthys multiradiatus. The sequence continues at coordinate 4,260,150 of NC_061813.1, read as the reverse complement.
AGCACAATATCAAGAGAGTCATCACTTTGTTTTTCTTGGACGTTTTACCTCCATTTCTGCACTGATGGTGATCAGAATTGAAAGACTTTTCTAGAGTTTAGGTTATTCACCAGCAATCATTCAGCATGTCTGTTGTTTTGCTCATGCAAATTTGACCTGGAATGTTTTGTTCTATTGTCAGTTTGTAATCTTTGCATTACTTCTCCCTAATTATAATTTTGTTTTCTTTTACAGTGTGTAGATGCCAAGAAGTTCTGCTGGTATTTTGAAGAACGATACCCTGCCTATTTTGTGTAAGTTCAATCCAATTAAATGGATTTTTAAGCCACTGAATGCAATTCTCTGCATATAAAAACTTTTAATGTTCATTATAAAACTCAACAGTCATTGTCACAACATATTAAATTTCAGCCATACAAAGATAGCAATATCTAATATTAAGATATTGATTGATCTATATTAATTAAATATAGAATTACATAGTTCAAGCATTTCATTCTTTTTATTTTGATGCAAGACAACCCAGAAAAGTTTGTCCAGAAATGAGGACTGTTTAGAAGATCAATAGAATGTGTTTTGTTTTTATGTGTGTGCTTGTCATATCCCGGTGTGACAATGAATCCAATTGTCCTTGAAAAGCCAGAATGTATTTTAAAAACTTATTACAATTTGTTATAATTTGATGACTTCATAATATTATAATACAGCTAACATAAACTGCATATTTTATATATATATAAACATAAATATTATATATTATATTCATAATAATCATGTATTTATTTCACATTAATAACAAAGGATTGTTAGATCCAACAGTAACTACATGGTACTGGTATCAAAGCTTACATAACACATAAGTAAGGAAATATGTGTTTGGTCATTTTTATTTGTTGTAACAGCTGTTCTTTGGCAATAAATATATATCACTGGAGAACCTGTTTATTTGTGCTTAAATAGTGCCACATTTGTAAGGAAAATAGATTTGTGAATTGAGCAGCAGAACTGAGTAGGTGGACTCCCCTCATCACTGTAGGCAATCTCGATGCAGAGAGATATCAGGTTCAGATTCAGTCACCAGGAGCAAGATATTGATTATAGCCCCATAGAGCAGGAGAAACTGATCTTTGGGGTATTATATACTTTAAACTTTTATCATCCAGATTCATAGAAATGGGAGCTTAAAATATGTCACTCTGTGTAGCGAACATATTTAACAGGAGTTTTACCTTATGAATTGAATTGCTAAAATAAATTAACCTGCATCTTACTTTAGATGTGGCCATTAATGCCAAGTTCCTTTCTAAACTAAGAGAGATGTGGTTGAAACATAGATGAAACTTGGCTTCGGTGTCCATAACACTGAGAGCACAAGATGCAAATTTTGCAGTTTCATTAACTTAAATAAGTTGGAGCCTGAAACCCGCAGGCTTCTCCCCGAGATCCAGTATTTATGAATTCACTGTGCCTCCTCACTGCAAGACAGAGCTAGATCACTGAGAGGGAGAGAGGAGGACACAGCACCACTGAAGGGACATTGTTAGTAAGGAAGAACAATTTCCTCCCTCTTGGTCCCCCTTCTTCTCCTCCACACTTCCTGTTTCCCTATTAAGTTTCAGTCACACAGGTACTATCATAGCCATCCTCCAGTTTGGGTCCGCATTCTATTTATTTTGTCCGTCTGTCCGTCCATCCCTCCCTCTTCTGCTTATCCCTGGGGGCAGCAGCTTTCAGAGAGACCCAGACTTCCCTCTCCCCAGCCACTTGGGCCAGCTCAACCGGGGGAATCTGAAGGCAAACCCAGACCAGCCGAGATACATAGTCTCTCCAGCGTGTCCTGAGTCTTCCTCTGGGCCTCCTCCCGGTGGGACGTGCCTGGAACACCACACCAGGGAGTCATCCAGGAGGCATCCTAACAAGCTTCTCTCGACGTGGAGAAGCAGTGGCTCTACTCTGAGCGCCTCCCAGATGCCCGAGCCTCTCACCCTATCTTTGAAGGGAGAGCCTAGACACCCTGCGGCCGCTGTATCCTGTGATCTCGTTCTTTCGGTCACGACCCAAAGCTCATGACCATTAATGAGGGTAGGAACGTAGATCGACCGGTAAATCGAGAGCTTCGCTTTTTGACTCAGCTTTCTCTTCACCACGACAGACCTGTAAAGCGCCCTCATCACTGCTGACGCAGCACCAATCCGTCTATTGATCTCCCACTCCATTTTTCCCTCATTTGTGAACAAGACCTCCAGATACTTGAACTCCTCCCCTTGAGGCAGGACCTCCCCCCCCCCCGACCTGGAGAAGGCACTCTACCCTTATCTGGCTTAAGACCATTCTCCGGACTTCTCATCCTGGCTGCTTCACACTCTGCCGCGATCTGCTCCAGTGAGAGCTGTAGATCACGAGCTGATGAAGCTAATAGGACATCATCTGCAAAAACAGAGATGTAATCCTACGGCCACCAAAATGTATCCCCTCAACACATTGGCTGCACCTAGAAATTCTGTCCATAAGAGTTATGAACAGAATCTGTAACAAAAGGGCAACCTTGGCAGAGTCCAACCCTCACCGGAAACGAGTCCGACTTACTGCTGGCAATGCGGACCAAGCTCTGACAGCGGTCATATAGGGACCTAACAGCCCGTGTCAAAGGGCCTGGTACCCCACACTCCTGGAGTATGGGGTACCTGAATAGACCTTACCAGGGAGGCTTAAGAGTGTGACTCCACCATAGTTGGAACACACTCTACAGTCCCCCTTTTTAAATAGGGGGAGCACCACCCCGGTGTGCCAATCCAGTGGAACTGCCTCCCGATTTTCCACTTGTAAAAAAAACTGTTAATTTTTCCCAAGGAGTTTTTTTATTCAGTTGTTGTCACCAAAATATAAATCCATAAACAAATAAATATATATAAATAAATCATTAAAGGGTTCATATTTGAATTGTTGTCTGGTGATTCATGCATTCATCATACACCATTCAAATTTATTGTGACAAGTTATGATAAGCATGTACTGACAAACGTTTTAAGGCCATTTGCAAGATACAGTCTTGGTCCCAAGAAAGAGCAGTCAAGAAAGACCAGTCATGGTGGGCAATTGTCCTTTGTCCTACAGATATACTTAAACTATACTGCGGTTAATTCTATATCGCACATGAATATACAAGCTTGGTATGATGACAGCATGGCATGGCCAACAAGCGCACTATTTGTGTGCTTTTACTGTATTTTATTTTACTTTACAACAATCTTATTTAGAAAATGGGACATTGTTTCTTGGAAACCATCCATTTGAACAACACAGCTGTTAGTGAAGGCTGGTGGTTTTATTCCAGCGCCTCTAGTGTTAGAGCAAAATATTATAAGGACAAACACTTAGAAAAATAAGCCTCTCAAAACAATTTTTTCTAACTTGCCTTTCAGGGCTTCCGCAGTATTTACATACTAACTGAAATCAGTCTTGTACATCCAGGGGGAGTAATTCTGCTCTGACAGTCAAGGCGGGTCAAAACTCTCACCTGGTGATGTGTGGAATTTTGCGGCTTGTAAAGGTGCAGGACCTCAGCAGGACTGGAGCACTATTTTCTACAGTGGGATACGGAGTAGGAAAGTCATGGCTGCTACTCACAGAAGACAAGAGAGTGAACGCTGCTATCCTCACAACTCTAGGTGCTTGTTATGGAAGTGGTTGCGACATCTTTTCTGGCACGCTCTGTGGCTACTGGCAGTTGTGTATGTTTACCTGTGCATGCGAAACTCCACCACAAGTAATACATAGAGCACAACATGGTACAGGCAGTAATGACATAATGTTGTAAAAATAATGTGATAACAAGATCATGTTTTTTTCAAAATGTAACAGGGAAAACGCTGAAACTGCACTTTAAATAATATATTTATGTTATGCATTTAGTAATAAAACCCTTTTAAAATTTGTAAAATGTTTCGGTTTTTCATTAATTCCTTAGAAACCTGTAAAGAAACAAAAACAAAAAAGCCACAAAACATCTTTGGCCAAAACCATAAGACTTTAGCAACACTTGAAACATAAGGAAAAAACTTTATTAGTACACCAATGCATTTCGGCTTGTGGCTTTCATCTGGGTCATTATAAAACACCAGGCAGTTTGTTTTTAAATGAAAAAGATGAGATGCAGACAAGGTAAACAGGCAGGTACACTCTTGAATCTTTGGCAAAGTGCACTTCACACGCCTTTGCCATTAATCCACCTGGCTAATGTCCACTTCCAGGCTAACAAAATGGACAAACTGCTGCTTTTTTACTGTTAAAAACTTGGACATCTGCGGATCTGCTGCCCTCTGTTTCACCATGACCTGTCTTGGTGAACACATCCTTGACTGCGCACTGCAGATGCTGGGCTTCTGGCTGTCTTCGAGCGGACCACAATGCAGAACTCTTAGGTACAAAGAGAGGAGGTGGAATCCGCTTTTAAATGAAGGCTGATGTATTGATATCACAGTGTTACAGAAGACATGTAGTCCTGACTTGGAGTCATTTTGTTTGTAAACTGTAAACCCTTTTATTCACTGAACAAAGTCTCCTTGTTGGTTCTGGTCGGTGTTTACACACTAGACCACTGCTACACAGCTTTAAAAGATGCACATCAGGCTGTCACCAGAGCTTCTTTGAGACTCTCTGATCACTGTCTGCTTCATCACATTCCAACTTACAGGCAAAAACTAAAAACCTCTAAGTCTTCGGACTGTTAGGAAGTGGACTGATGAGCCAAAGCAGATGTTACAGGCCTGCTTTGAACGCACAGCTTGACATGTTTTTGAAGCTTCAGCCTCAGACTAAAATGAATTTACTGACGCTGTGAGATCATACATCAGTTTTGTAAGGACATGTTTGCAGACCAGTACATTTATCAAATGCAACAATAATTAACGAGGGTTTGCTTCAAAACTAAGGAAGGTGCGTCAGACCAAAGAAGAGGCTCACAACAGTGGGGACAGTGCCTTGAATAAGCAGGTAACACATAAGCGGACCAAGGAGATCAAGGCATCCGAGAGAAGCTACAGCAAGAAGTTAAAAGGCACCTTCGCAGCTAACGACCCTTCTGCAATTTGGAGGAACTTGAGCACCGTTACTTCTTACGGTGGAAACCAGGCCCTGTATAAGCAGGCAAGAAAAAAATTGACAAAAGAAATCAAACTAGCTAAAAGTTCCTACAGTAAGAAGATAAAATTCTGTGTGGAGGAGTTTGCAGACTATTGACAACTATAGGAGCCCTACCCACATGCTGTTATGACACCTTGCCAGGCAAAGGATTTAAACAGTTTTTTCTCTTGGTATGATTACTAGACTTTCACACCTCACTCATCCTCCACATCCCACCAATAAATCTTCAACCCCCTCCTCTCTCCCCCTGCCTGTACTAAAGATCGAAGAAAAAGATATTAATAGGTTCTTCCAGTGTCTGAATGGGAAGAACACTTCGAGTCCTGATGGTGTCTCCCCTCTCTGCCTGAAAGCCTGCGCTGACCAACTAACCCCCATCTTTAATCATATTTGTAACAAGTTTCTGGAGATGTGTGAGGTTGCCTCCTTCTTTAATCGCTCCACCATGATCCTGGCCCCTGAGAAACGCACCATCATGGGATTAAATGACTACAGGTCTGTTGCTCTGACATCTGTGGTCTTGAAATCCTGTTGTTAAAATACCTGAAGGACCTCACATACCCCGTGCAGTTTGCTTACCGGACAATCAGGCTGGTAGATGTTGCAATCGACTTGAGTCTATACTTGGTCCTGCACCACCTCGACCACCTAGGGACATATGACAGGATCCTGTTTTTGGATTTCAGGTCGGCCTTCAACACCATTAACCCAGATATCCTCCACCAAAAGCTCACGCAGCCTACTGTGCCAGCCTTCACCTATTACTGGATCACCAGCTTCCTGACTGACCTGCAGCAGCAGGTGAGGCTGCACCTGCTGCCCCCAGGGGTGTGTTCTCTATCCACTCGTCTTCTCCCTGTACACATTTATGTACATACAGCTCTTTTAGCCTTATTTTTTATCTTGTCTAAAGTTTATATATATACCATGTCAGATTCCATGTTTGTGCACACAAACTTGGCCAGTAAGGATAATTCTGATTGTGTAAAGTATTATACCAAAACATTCAAAGGAAGTAATCACATTTTCACACATAAACAGGCTGACCAATCGTCACTTGATAATAACCATACTTCTCACATGTACTGAGCAAAAAAGATTTTTCCAGTTTAAGGAAGGGGGTAGAATACTTCATTTCTCCAGGACCTGTTTCCTATTCTACACTAATTTTAGATTCCAAAGGCTTGAAGTCTGCGGTATGTGCTGTCTTCCCTTCTATACACAATAATTCATAACCCTTCCAGCTTTCTCTGTCACATGCGAACAGCAGGTGAGACTGGGGGAGCATCTTCTCCCGATCCAGATCAATAAGTACTGGTGCCCCCCAGGGGTGTGTTCTATCCCCACTCCTCTTCTCCCTGTACACCAATGACTGCACCTCATCGGACTCGTCCGTAAAACTCCTTAAGTTTGCAGATGACACCACTGTCATTGGACTGATCCAGGATGGTGATGAGTCTGCAGACAGACAGCAGGTGGATCGGCTGGTACGCTGGTGCGGTCAGAACTACCTTGAACTAAACCCACTCAAGACTGTGGAAATGGTGGTGGACCTTCGGAGAACACCACCCCCATACACCCCCTTCACTATCCTCAACAACACCATGTCGGCTGTGGACCACTTCAGGTTCTTAGGAACCACCTTCTCTGAGGACCTGAGATGGTCTTCACACATAGACACTGTTCGAAAGAAGGCCCAGCAGAGACTGTACTTCCTGAGGCAACTCAAGAAGTTCAAATTTCCACAGGAGCTGCTGGTCATCTTCTACACTGCCATCATTCAATCTGTCCTGTCTTCATCCATCTCAGTGTGGTTTGGCTCATCCACAAAACAGGACAGGTCCCGACTGCAACAAATAATCAGGAATGCAGAGAGAATAATCAGGGCTGACCTTCCCTCCATCCAGGACTTATACAGGTCTAGGCTCATGAAAAGAGCTGCTAAAATCTCTGCAGACCCCACACACCCTGCATATAAACTGTTCAGAGCTTTACCTTCAGGCCGCCGCTACAGAGCACTGTTCACTAAAACCAGCCGCCACAGAGACAGTTTCTTCCCCCATGCTGTTTCTCTGATGAACATTTAATAGAGCACCAAACAACAGCATACAGATGTTGCAAATGCAACTTTTTATTATATATGTGTATATTGTACATTGTAAATATGTATATTCTGTAATACAAAAACAAAACCAAAGAGCAAAGTGTACCTGAGTCAAATGCCTTGTTGGGGCCTGCCATAGCAATGCATAGGAGAGCAGTGCATTGCATTGCTTTGCAATGCAATGCACTGCCTCCATGCAATGCATGGCAGGCACCTATTACTATTCACCTCTAAACTGGTCTCTTTATTTATATCTTTATTTTTCTTCCGTCTCCGTTAATGCGGCCCGAACCGCTGTGTGCTATTACTTTTATTGGCGTTTCGAGTTACCATGGCGACGTAATTAACGAAAAACCACCCCCCAAAATCCCCATAGGAATGAATGGAGTCAGGGGCGAAGAAATCCTCAAAATTCACTGTTTTTGAGGCTCTACTGTATCGCCATACTTTCACCTAGAAACATAGTTTGACTTTCAGTTTGTAGGAAAATCCGCCGGCTCTTCAGAAGTGAAAACGGTTTGTTGATAACTGCTACGGGTTCTCTAAAATTAGACTCCAAGCGACACAAAGTTTGCGAGAAAATCACACTCTTAACAGTGGAGATGGCAGTTACTAGAGTGTAAAAAGAGGGGATTTTTTTCAGGAAAAATGAGTTTCAACTGGCACTCACGGCCACAAATTTCGCTCTACAGCCACAATTTTCTGTCAGATTGTAGGGCCGGGCCTCTGCTTTCACACAATAATTTCAAAATTGTTCTAAGTCTCATAGATTTCTGTCAAAACACCCTCGATCGCCAAGAGTCAGTAGATTTCTGTAGGCCTTCTCCCATGTATTTTCAATGAGAGCTTGACCTGTAATCCATGAGTGACACCATTTATTTCCATAATCATATTTTATACTGTGAATGACATAGAGCTATGAAAATATCCATGATTGGGGACGAGGGATAGCTGTCGCCCACAGTTTAAAAAATTTTCAAATACCATGTACGGATTCCCAGATATTAGACTTTGTTCGGGAGCATGTTCAGGAAATTTAGCCTTTTTCTCCATTTTCCCTCTCTTTTCACCCAGTGTTGTGCCTTTATTATTATATTTTCAACAAAAATGTGTTAATATGCTCGATCCCCTGTCCGTTCTGATAAAAACGGTCCAAGAATGACATCGATCGCCCCTACGGTTTCAGAGTTATGGCCAGTTGTTCGGGAGCATGCGCCTCCATGTTATAATGCCTAGACCAGGGGAGACACAGAGTGAGGTGCTGCGTGAGTGAGAAACAGCAGGTGTCAAGTTACACTGACGCTCTTTGCTGATTGGCTGATTCATTCCTCACTGTTCTATTTATAGCTCTGTGTATCTCCTACTGTATATGTCTGGATGTGATTCTGTCTTTCTTTCTGCCTCTCTGTGTCTCACACTGGGACACACACCCACACACACACACAGACACACACACCCACACACAGACACACACCCACACACACATGCATGGATTACTATCTTTCTGAGGACTTTGCATTGACTTTCATTGATTTTCATTCATTTCTATGGCTTAAACTTGACCTGACACCTAACCCTTTGACCATCTTCATAGGAGGCAACTACATGGCGGCCATGTTGTGTGGGGAACTTAAACAGCATGTACTGCTGTTCCAACACCCAGACAACAGTGATTGACCCTAAAGGTCAATTTCTTTCATCAACCCCCCATGCTTATTAATGATTATTTAAAGCTTATAATAACATACACAATGGTTTTAGAATAGCAAGCATGTTCTATATAACTAATAGAAATAACCCAGACCTGAAAGGACAACCACGCTTGTTTTTCAAAATAAGACAAAACCTGCTCTACAAAATAAAAGCCTTTAAACAATAGATGATTGCAGGAGTGGGCTTCACACTACTGTTGGAGCTCCCCCAGTGATGGGAATGGGACTATGCTGGTCCTTTGAAACAGGCTTACTGAAACTTTCAAAATAAAAGCCCACATCTTCCATAGTTACTATGGATTTTGTGAGCTGACAAGTGCATAGAAAATGATTTTTAAATAGCAAGCGGGTTCTATTTAACTAATGGAACTAACTCAGACCTAAAGGGACAACCATGCTGGACTTTCAAAATAAGACAAAACATGCTCTACAAAATAAAAGCCTTTAAACAATAGATGATTGCAGGAGTGGGCTTCACACTACTCTTGGAGCTCACCCAGTATTGGAAATAGGAACATGTTGGCCTTTTAAAATAAAGCCTACGGAAACTTTCAAAATAAAAGCCTCAACCCCCCATAGTTACTATGGATTTTGTGAGCTCACAAGAGCATAGAAAATGATTTTTAAATAGCAAGCGGGTTCTATTTAACCAATGCAACTAACCCAGACCTGAAAGTACAGCCATGCTGAACTTTCAAAATAAGGCAAAACATGCTCTACAAAATAAAAGCCTTTGCATTTTAAACAATAGATCATTTCAGGACTGAACTTCACACTAATGTTGGAGCTCACCCAGTGTTGCCCATTTAAAATAAGGCTTACTGAAAATTTCAAAATAAAAGCCTCAGTCTTCCACAGTTACTAGTAATTTTTGAAGGTGATTATTGCATACATAATGATTTTTAAATAACGGCCAGAGAAACTTTGTGGTCCCAGAAGCACGCACCAAGAGGCAGGCCCCGTCTAAATTTCTTCCGAAATTTTCTAGTTTGTATGTACGAACTTGGCAATAAAGCTGATTCTGATTGGGGCCTGCCATAGCAATGCATAGGAGAGCAGTGCATTGCATTGCGAAGCAATGCACAGAATTCTGTAGGCCTTCTCCCATGTATTTTCAATGAGAGCTTGACCTGTAATCCATGAGTGACACCATTTATTTCCATAATCATATTTTATACTGTGAATGACATAGAGCTATGAAAATCTCCACGATTGGGGACGAAGGATAGCTGTCGCCCACAGTTTAAACAAATTTCAAATACCATGTACGGATTCTGAGATATTAGACTTTGTTCGGGAGCATGTTCAGGCATTTTTGCTTTTTTCTCCATTTTCACTCTCTTTTCACCCAGTGTTATGTCTTTATTATTATATTTTCACTAATAAATGATTAATATTAATGTTCCCCTGTCCGTTCTGATAAAAACGGTCCAAGAATGACATCGATCGCCCCTACGGTTTCCGAGTTATGGCCAGTCGTTCGGGAGCATGCGCCTCCATGTTATAAAGCCTAGACCAGGGGAGACACAGAGTGAGGTGCTGCGTGAGTGAGAAACAGCAGGTGTCAAGTTACACTGACGCTCTTTGCTGATTGGCTGATTCATTCCTCACTGTTCTATTTATAGCTCTGTGTATCTCCTACTGTATATGTCTGGATGTGATTCTGTCTTTCTTTCTGCCGCTCTGTGTCTCACACTGGGACACACACCCACACACACACCCACACACACACACACAGACACACACACCCACACACAGACACACACCCACACACACATGCATGGATTACTATCTTTCTGAGGACTTTGCATTGACTTTCATTGATTTTCATTCATTTCTATGGCTTAAACATGACCCGACCCCTAACCCTTTGTCCATCTTCATAGGAGGCAACTACATGGCGGCCATGTTGTGTGGGGAACTTAAACAGCATGTACTGCTGTTTCAACACCCAGACAACAGTGATTGACCCTAAAGGTCAATTTCTTTCATCAACCCTCCATGCTTACTAATGATTATTTAAAGCTTATAATAACATACAGAATGGTTTTACAATAGCAAGCAGGTTCTATATAACTAATAGAAATAACCCAGACCTGAAAGGACAACCATACTTGATTTTCAAAATAAGACAAAACATGCTCTACAAAATAAAAGCCTTTAATCAATAGATGATTGCAGGAGTGGGCTTCACACTACTGTTGGAGCTCCCCCAGTGATGGGAATGGGACTATGCTGGTCCTTTGAAACAGGCTTACTGAAACTTTCAAAATAAAAGTCCACACCTTCCATACTTACTAATGATTTTTGAAAGCTGATAATGGCATACACAATGGTTTTAGAAGAGCAAGCAGGTTCAATGTAACTAATAGAAATAACCCAGACCTGAAAGGACACCCATACTAGGTTTTCAGAATAAGACAAAACATGCTCTACAAAATAAAAGCCTTTAAACAATAGATGATTGCAGGAGTGGGCTTCACACTACTGTTGGAGTTCACACAGTGTTGGAAATGGGACTATGCTGCTCCTTTGAAATATGGGTTACTGAAACTTTCAAAATAAAAGCCTCAACCCCCCATAGTTACTATGGATTTTGAGAGCTGAAAGAGCATAGAAAATGATTTTTAAATAGCAAACAGGTTCTATATAACTAATGGAACTAACCCAGACCTGAAGGGACAACCATGCTCGACTTTCAAAATAAGACAAAACATGATCTACAAAATAAAAGCCTTTAAACAATAGATGATTGCAGGAGTGGGCTTCACACTACTGTTGGAGCTCCCCCAGTGATGGGAATGGGACTATGCTGGTCCTTTGAAACAGGCTTACTGAAACTTCCAAAATAAAAGCCCACACCTTCTATAGTTACTATGAATTCTGTGAGCTGACAAGTGCATAGAAAATTATTTTTAAATAGCAAGCGGGTTCTATTTAACTAATGGAACTAACCCATACCTGAAAGTACAACCATGCTGGACTTTCAAAATAAGACAAAACATGCTCTACAAAATAAAAGCCTTTGCATTTTAAACAATAGATCATTTCAGGAATGGGCTTCACACTAATGTTGGAGCTCACCCAGTGTTGCCCATTTAAAATAAGGCTTACTGAAAATTTCAAAATAAAAGCCTCAGTCTTCCAGAGTTACTAGTAATTTTTTAAGGTGATTATTGCATACTTAATGATTTTTAAATAACGGCCAGAGAAACTTTGTGGTCCCAGAAGCACGCACCAAGAGGCAGGCCCCGTCTAAATTTCTTCCGAAATTTTCTAGTTCTGATTATTGTTTTGCCTTATTAATGGAGGTTTCCTGTTGTTCTCCATTAACCGATCCATCACAGTTGGCCTCAGTTCTGAATGTTTGGCTTCCAGGCTGCTACTTTTGCAATTCAAAATGAAACTTTGTAAGGTTTTGTTTGTGAAGTAGAAAGTGTGATTAATGTCAGCATTACAATACACTTTATCTTGTGTTAGTGCGATGCCTGTTATTGTGAGAAAATGCCAAAGGCTTTCAGCCCTGCATTGAAACGGGGTTGACAGGAGGTTGTGCTTTGCAGATGTTTCTGTTATCTGTTGCTCAGTTTTGGTGTAAGAGCTACAAGTAGTCAGTTCTGTGTCTGCTGGATGGTCCTGTAAATAATTTACACACACATCTGTTAACATGCCTGTGAAGATTGCAGCTTTTATAGCTGAAGTTACCCTGATTTGACTGTATGCTTTTAGTTATTGTGATGCAGACAGTAGATCTGGTGGTACGGGTCCGTCCAGGCTGTCCTTCAAACACTGAATGACATTATACAGTAAACCAAAAAATAAATGGGTAATTATGAGCGTACACCAGATAATTTCTGTCTCTTGTTTCAGTCTTTGTCCATTTTTTTGCAGTCAAGCAGTTGAAATTAGACTGAGCTCTTCTAGGTCTGAGACCATAGTTCTCCAATGGAAAAAAAGTGGACTGCTCCGTCATGGTTGGGTTAAGAACTTAGAAGTATCCTGATGTCTTTAATTTGTTTTGTGCTTTATTTACATATGCCAAATATATTGAAAATTTATTGTTATCGCATTATCACCAAATGCAATGTCCACATCCACAGAACTGCCTGGATTACAATAAGTCTTAGCTAATTATTTAAGTACAGTGTTTTCAGATTTTAGTAAGGTGTTATGCAGTGACACTCATAAACCAAACACCTTCACGACTGTAGTTGCACTGTGGCTCGGTTTAGGTCTTTTTGTGGCAAAACAGTTTATAGTGAATACTTTAAGTGGTTGAAAAATAATTTGTTTAATGTTCCGGTACTTGCAGTGATTCACCACATACCTACCTAAAATTTTGTTTTCCGGGCAAGAGATCAAGTTTTGAGGTCTACTTTCACACTTAAAAACATCTTAAAACTACTTTTTGTGATAAATGAATTGTATAAAAAAGATCAATTTGTACACCTGCGCCATTTGCACTGCTAGTGGCCCAGTCCAATTGCTACACCAAACCCACCCCTTTGACGATCCCTGGGAAATGTGGAAAGACCTACAACAGATCAGGACCTTTTACCCATTGTTAGAGTTAGAAAGCTGATAAACACAGACAAGTGTATGAATAAGGCACAGATGAACCAAGTAAGTTTGACTTGCAAGGGTGAGCTAGTCCTCTGTGAGAAGGAAGTCGCTGTTTGGCAAAGGAAGAAGTCCTTGCACCAGCCTTTTATTTACAACTCACATTCTTACAAGTAAAAAGTGGGAATTGGTTGAGCCAATTCTTACAAACATTTCAACAAAAAAGTAGTCATTCCCATATATGGTATGAGCATGTCATGTCCAGAGAGTGATCCACTCCAGACCACATTCCATAACTTTCCACTCCCTTTGTCCACACTAAAACCAATCAAAGGAATAATCTTCACTATGGTAGAAAGTCAAACATAAACCTTGTTTAAACTAAACAATGATAATTTTTATAAATGTTTCCAACAATTCCCTGCTTTTTCTTATTGATTAGTTTAATAACATATTAATGTATACACTTCCAAAAAGCTTTATGCATACACTTCATTAAATATTAAACTATTGTTAAGTTTAGTGACTTCTCCTCCAAAGTGTCATCATAGTTCTGGTCCTTGTCAAGAAGTTGGTAATCCTGGGACAACATTGTATCAACAATTCCTCCAACCATCTTTAATATCATTGCTCTAATACAGGGAATAACACACACAGTCAAAAAATTATAATAATAACAGCGTTGACAGGGGTCATGATTTTCAAAAGCAGTTGCCACCACGGTCCAGAAGTAAGCCACGAAGAAAGGCTTCCTCGGCCGGGATGGATATCCTGCCACAAACACCTTTTAATTTCATTTAATTGGCATATAGCATCGCTCACTGTGTGTCCATCTTTGCCGTTGATTTCATCAGGGATGTAGGTGCAGCAGGTCTCGTTCAGCACAGCGCAAACTCCCCCAACTGAGGCCGTCAGCAGGTCCAAAACCATCCTGTTCTGCAACACCACGATTCGAAGAGCTGTGACTTCTGTGAACAGTTCTGTGAGAGCTTTTGTAGTTACATTAACAAACAGTCCCAGTCGATAATCTATAGCTTCTAATCTAAGCAGATTCTTTCCCAAACTTAGCAAAATCTTATTTCCTGTTGATCTATGCTTGAATTCCTCATGTGGCTTCACACGGATGAATTCCCTCTTACTCCTATTTAGGGAAGGTTGAACTGAAATGACATAAGTGTGATCAGTGACATAAACAGGAGCACATACATCACTCCAACTTAGAGGCAACTGCAAATAAATGGCAGTTCCACACATCCGGTGAAATCCATCTATTGCATAAGTGCCCTTTAGATCATGGATCTTTTCCCCCTGGTCAGCTTGGTGTAAAGAATAATAGTAATAGTGGAATAGTCTCCACTGAGATGGAACAGGTGCCCACAACACAATGAGAAAAATGGGAACCTGCAAGAAGCTCCACATAATTGGACACAGGAGTTGTAACATTAAACTGTTTAAACTTTGTAACATCACAGTTGTAAAATGTTACATTACCCATTACCACGCAGAAACTGGTACTGACACCAGAAACGGTGTTTCTGATAAACACTCATCTCTTGGCGCTGGTACTGGTCTAGCTGTCAACCTGGGCTGGTTGGAAGAGAGAGGAAGTTCAGTGCATACATAACAACCAGAAATGTTTCTGGACTTGGTTACAATTTTTCATATTGGTACCAGTTGTTTGTCTGAAACAAGTAATTTATATCTTGTATAAACATTCCATGGAAATCTTCATGTATCCACCTCTTTAATTTCTGGAGATTATGAGATTGTGGAAATATCTGGCATATTATTAACACAATCGGGACACACATGAAAAACTAAATTAAATGTTTCAACAACATCTTTCCTTTAGATTTACCTATCCGTCTCTCTCTCACCCCTAAAGGCTAGGAAAGATCGTTGGTTTCTTCACTGACATTGAGACGAAGCCTCCACTAGATGGCGACAACCCCTTTGTAGGCTTTATCATTTCCAGCCTGAGTGGAAAGACTGAAAGGCTCACCTCTTTACAGTGTGTGTTTATAAGTAGCCCCCTCTTGGATTTTCACAGCGGTAGGAGTTGTCAATAACACTTGGAATGGACCCTGCCACTTTGGATCAGACCACGCTTTCTTCCTAATGGTCTTAATCAGCACTCAGTCACCTTCTTTCATGTCACCGGGAACCGGTAGGGTTTCAGAAACATCATTTGGCAGATTATTAACATTTTATATGTCTCTAAACTGTAATGCCTTCATCATATAATCTGTTAACGTTGCCTCTTGTTGTGGACCTTTTAGGTCTTTTTTTGTAGATCAGGGATATAATAAGGTCTGCCATGTATTATTTCAAAAGGTGTTAATCCACCCTGAGCTGAGGGGGTTATCCTCATATTAAGTTTTACTATATATATATATAGATATTCAACCCAATTTCTTTCTGTTTCTTCCATTGTCTTCCCAAGCTTCCTTTTAACTGTCCTATTTGTTATTTCTACCAGACCTGCACTTTGGGGATAATAGCTACATTATATTTTCAGGTCAATCTTGAAACATTTACCAAGTTCTTGTATGACTTTGTTAACAAAAATGTGTATATTCCATTATCACTATAAATCCTTCTTGGAATTCCAAATGTACATAGTTCTTTTTGCCACCGCTATAGCATCTGGGCCTTTGCAAGGAAAGATTTCCTTGGGGGTAATGTTTCAGACATATCAAACAAGATGCACAAAATTTTTTCCTTAGTAATATTAATTATTAAATCCATATGTAGTAAACTACTAGCCTCCTGTGGAGATATGACTCTGCACATGGCTCACAATTCATTGAAACATTGATTTAGGTAATATAAGCTTTCCTTCAGGGCATCTAGTAATCTCTTCACATTTACCCTCAACTAATTTAGCTGGTAACAGCACAGCATCTAATAATTTCAGTAATAACTCTGCATTTTTCCATTGTGCTACCAATTATACCTTTATTTTTATTTATTTCCATACATAATATGTGCTGTCTAAGATGTTCATAAGAACATCAGACCTTTATTAACACTTTTAAAAATCCCTCAAAAACGCTCTTTAATGAAATCAATCATTCACATTCACACACATTCACACACTGACAACTTTTCCCCCTCAAGGCTGTCATGAACATCCACTTGATACTATGTATGTATATATATATATATATATATATATATATATACATACATATACAGGTCCTCAAAATATTAGCATATTGTGATAAAGTTCATTATTTTCCATAATGTAATGATGAAAATATAACATTCGTATATTTTAGATTCATTGCATACTAACTGAAATATTTCAGGTCTTTTATTGTCTTAATACAGATGATTTTGGCATACACCTCATGAAAACCCAAAATTCCTATCTCACAAAATTAGCATATCATTAAAAGGGTCTCTAAACGAGCTATGATCCTAATCATCTGAATCAACGAGTTAACTCTAAACACCTGCAAAAGATTCCTGAGGCCTTTAAAACTCCTAGCCTGGTTCATCACTCAAAACCCCAATCATGGGTAAGACTGCCGACCTGACTGCTGTCCAGAAGGCCACTATTGACACCCTCAAGCAAGAGGGTAAGACACAGAAAGAAATTTCTGAACGAATAGGCTATTCCCAGAGTGCTGTATCAAGGCACCTCAGTGGGAAGTCTGTGGGAAGGAAAAAGTGTGGCAGAAAACGCTGCACAACGAGAAGAGGTGACCAGACCCTGAGGAAAATTGTGGAGAAGGGCCGATTCCAGACCTTGGGGGACCTGCGGAAGTAGTGGACTGAGTCTGAAGTAGAAACATCCAGAGCCACCGTGCACAGGCGTGTGCAGGAAATGGGCTACAGGTGCTGCATTCCCCAGATCAAGCCACTTTTGAACCAGAAACAGCGGCAGAAGCGCCTGACCTGGGTTACAGAGAAGCAGCACTGGACTGTTGCTCAGTGATCCAAAGTACTTTTTTCGGATTAAAGCAAATTCTGCATGTCATTCGGAAATCAAGGTGCCAGAGTCTGGAGGAAGACTGGGTAGAAGGAAATGCCAAAATGCCAGAAGTCCAGTGTCAAGTACCCACAGTCAGTGATGGTCTGGGGTGCCGTGTCAGCTGCTGGTGTTGGTCCACTGTGTTTTATCAAGGGCAGGGCCAATGCAGCTAGCTATCAGGAGATTTTGGAGCACTTCATGCTTCCATCTGCTGAAAAGCTTTATGGAGATGAAGATTTCATTTTTCAGCACGACCTGGCACCTGCTCACAGTGCCAAAACCACTGGTAAATGGTTTACTGACCATGGTATCACTGTGCTCAATTGGCCTGCCAACTCTCCTGACCTGAACCCCATAGAGAATCTGTGGGATATTGTGAGGAGAACGTTGAGAGACTCAAGACCCAACACTCTGGATGAGCTAAAGGCCGCTATTGAAGCATCCTGGGCCTCCATAAGACCTAAGCAGTACCACAGGCTGATTGCCTCCATGCCACGCCGCATTGAAGCAGTCATTTCTGCCAAAGGATTCCCGACCAAGTATTGAGTGCATAACTGTACTCAATTATTTGAAGGTTGACGTTTTTTGTATTAAAAACACTTTTCTTTTATTGGTCGGATGAAATATGCTAATTTTGTGAGATAGGAATTTTGGGTTTTCATGAGCTGTATGCCACAATCATCCGTATTAAGACAATAAAAGACCTGAAATATTTCAGTTGTTGTGCAATGAATCTAAAATATATGAATGTTAAATTTTCATCATTACATTATGGAAAATAATTAACTTTATCACAATATGCTAATATTTTGAGAAGAACCTGTATATATATATTTTTTCGTTGTCCGCTGAGCTAACCCCTCCCTCCTACTTCCCTATGTCTAAAGGGATTGCTCAATCCAGCTCTCCATCTAACGGGTCCGGACTTCCCTAAACCTGAAAGATCTTACTAAGCAGGTTTACTGAAAATTCTGTTTAAGCTGGTGTCGGGAAATGA
Source organism: Girardinichthys multiradiatus (assembly GCF_021462225.1). Taxonomy (NCBI): domain Eukaryota; kingdom Metazoa; phylum Chordata; class Actinopteri; order Cyprinodontiformes; family Goodeidae; genus Girardinichthys; species Girardinichthys multiradiatus. Next base: position 4,241,656 of record NC_061813.1, on the reverse strand, counting down.
CTCGCCTAGCGTCTGACAGCCTTCATCCAAAAGTCTCGCCCTTCTTCAACTGGAGGTCCGGGCGACCGAGTACCCTATCGCAGTCATCCACACCTTCGACAGTCACTTTTGTTCACGGCTGCTCATTCCCTATTTTTACAACTGGCTCTTGGTATATGGGCTAGGTTAATTTTAGTGGCTCAGCATGAGCCCCAAGGGCGCGGTTTTAACAAACTTGGCTAAGGCAACCTATAAAAACCTCCTAAAATATCTTAGAACCAGGCAAAAAGACTTTTTACCACCAATGAAAATCCAAAAATACGGTGACTCAAATAATTGAATGTCCACGATTTAACTAGAATTTTATATGCTTTCTTTAATTAGTAATCCTTTTGCAGGGGTCAGTAACAGCTTAAATTCGGCAACACAAATCAATTTTCAATAATAGACATAAATCAATCAACTCAACTTGTCTTTCCCTGATGCTGAAACTAGTGGGTTTGAAGAGGCTTTGAAGACGGAGACTGATGCACCTGATGAGAAAGAATTCTGGTAACAACGAGTGATTTCTTGAGGGGAATACAACTTAATCTTCAGTTCTCTTCCTTTAGGTGGCAGGCACTGATGCTCCAGGCTTTCATGGTTAAACGGGATCTTTGTTGTTATATGTCTCCGATGACACTGGTTTCCAGAGGCTGAAGAGTTAAAGGAAACTCGGAGGCATAAATGAGGTTGATTTAGGATTTCCAGAAATCTGAAACTTAGAGCAATCAGTTGTTCACCGATCAAGTTCACTTCTGTTTGGATAAAAAGGCTTTAGATGAAATCGGATTCTCAATTTTGAGGCACAGTCCTTTCCGGGCTTATGGGTTGATCCTCTTTGTCAAGGCAGTCGAGCAGTTGGGCTGTGTCTCTGTTCCTTTTTCATTCAAGCTTAGTTTCTCCGTCTGAACTTGTTCACTGGTCTTCTGCAAGTAAACAACCGCAGTTTCTGCTCTCATCGCTGCTTTTATAGTGCTTCCTGCCTGCTCCGGTTCATTGGGCCTCCTAGGTTTCGCCCAACACGTCAATCATGGTACTGCTTCCCAGCCTTGGAGACGCTCTAACATGGCCATGCTGATGTGTAATCGCATCTTCACGTTGTTATCAGCATGTAGCTGGCTCATCTTCCCGTTGTTATATCAGCATGTAGCTGGCTCATCTTCCTGTTGTTATCAGCATGTAGCTGGCTCACGTCACTCCTCCTCCTCATCCAGTACTTTTCCCTAGTCTGCTCAGTTCTAAACTTTATTTCATTCCACAACATCTTTCCTTAAGAACACTGTTGTAATACCATCACTTCATTCCTTTTATTCATGTTTTACAGATAATTAATGTTATATTTCCTTCATATATTTAGCTGGCTGAGAATGTTAACCACCTCTCCATCATACATCTTTTAACTTGTTAATCATAGACAACTGATTTCATTTAATACATGTAAAGGAATATTAAACCATCATTCATCATTTCATTCACTGAATACTTCTTGTTTATATTTCTATTACTAATAAGGCAGATAACATGCGGCAGACATTATGTGTAAAACAGACAACGTGGCAGATATTATGTGCAAAACAGACAACATGCGGCAGATATTATGTGCAAAACAGACAACATGTGGCAGATATTATGTGCCTCTCCACAGGCTTCTCTACGGGCCCCTCCAGTCTCTCAGCTCAAGCATGTGATCATGCTTGTCTCACTCTTCACTGCTTTCACTGTGGGTTCCAATGATCATTGCCTATTTTATACACAAAGATTTAAGGATATTTATTGTAACTGTTATGGAGTTAATTGTGAACAGTTACAATATGTTGCATGGATTACATGGAAAGACCTCACCTTATTTTGATTTTATATATATATATATATATATATATATATATAACAGAGGTGCATTTATTATACATATCTTGTACCATCAAATCAACAGAATTCCTCTCAGACGGGGCCCCAACATCTCCCGGAAAACGGGCTTCTAGATCAAAACCTAGTTTTGATCCGCTTTTCCGCTTTGAGTTCTAATCTCGGAGAATGCAGGAGTTTTAGACTGAGATTTGATGGCACCTAATATCCAAATCAGAATTCCTTACGACAACTCTCAGCTGTCAACAACTTTATGTTAACCCCAGCAAGGTTTCGGGTTGTCTCACTGAGAGTGCCGTATGATTCTGCAGACACACACACACACACATGCACCAACACACAATCACTTATAGGCCTAAACCACCTACACTAGGTTTTCTGTTTTTTACGCGCTTTTCTTTTTAAACTCAGAATTTTCCATGGAGTTGGTTTGCTTTTGAATTTCCTTAGGGGAAATTACGAGTACCTCTAAACTCTTATTTTTAAATACTTAAATTGGTTCTATCTCACCTGTGCGTTCGTTCACACGGTCTGTCAAAACGCGTTGATCCACCTTCCCGGTGCCCCTCGGTCGATTCGGCGGTTACCAACACAGAATTCACTGTGCAGGATTTTTGTTCTCCAGATGTTCTGGAGGCTGCGCAGACAGGAACCCCACACGCACCGCTGGGCCCCGGGGCGGCAGATTTCTAGCGATCCGGCTCGAAGGACCAAAGAAATGTTAGAGTTAGAAAGCTGATAAACACAGACAAGTGTATAAATAAGGCACAGATGAACCAAGTAAGTTTGACTTGCAAGGGTGAGCTAGTCCTCTGCTAAACAGCGACTTCCTTCTCACAAAGGAAGAAGTCCTTGCACCAGCCTTTTATTTACAACTCACATTCTTACAAGTAAAAAGCTGGAATTGGTTGAGCCAATTCTTACAAACATTTCAACATAAAAAGTAGTCATTCCCATATATGGTATGAGCATGTCATGTCCAGGGAGTGATCCACTCCAGACCACATTCCTCATCTTTCCACTCCCTTTGTCCACACTAAAACCAATCCAAGGAATCATCTTCACTATAGTAGAAAGTCAAACATAAACCTTGTTTAAACTAAACAATGATAATTCTTATGCATTTTTCCAACACCCATGAAAGTAATGCTGTGTTCCATTACCTCGGAAGTCGAAACTGGGAAGTCGGAGTTTGTCATCTCCGAGTTGTTGCATTCCAGTTTTCTGCTTGTTTTCATTTGCATTGGTAGCCACTGTAACGGCAGTCTTACAACAGTAACAATGACAATAACACTGTTCTATGCGGTATTTCATGCATATACACAGCATTGAGACATCTTGTCTTATAATCACTGAAAAGTAGTACATGTACAACTGACTAAATGATAGCGAGACAGAAAGATGGAGAGACAGTTACAAAAGATAGATATATAAATGATATATCTACAGTATGCAGAAGATGAATAAAGAACTTTTTCGAGGTTTTTTTTTTTTCCTTAGAAATGTTTGGTCGAATATGTAGACAGCTTAAACAGGCTGCAGTCAGAGGAAAATATGGGCCCGGCCATTTATTAGGAACCACTTTGGTTTGCTTATCGCCGTGGAGTTGAAGCAGCAGCAAAATTGTTCAGCTACAGGTTTGCTCCCTCTGACTTTCTGCCTCTTTTTTGTTGCAGATGTCGCTCTTACGAGGACTGCTGTGGAACTCGCTGCTGTGTGAGAGCCTTGTCCATTCAAAGATTATGGTACTTCTGGTGAGTTCCAGTAAACTTCTTCCTGCACATGGTTTTAGGTAATAAGGCTTTTGTATAGTATCTGAAGGAGGCCATATAGGTTGACATAGATTTTTAAAGTCTTAATGAAATGTATTTGGTGTTTTATTCAAAGTACCACAAAGATCCACTATAGCCACACAGTTTAGGAATGTTCAGCTGAGCAGACTGTTTGAAGGCTTCCACGTGCTTCTGTGGAGGCTTCCCTGCTTGATGGCTATGTTTTTGGTCTGCTTTTCCCAAGATGCTCAAGTGTTTTTTTTGTTATATTTTTTTTGCGGCACTAGAGGCCTTTATTTATTTATTTTTTTTCCGAGAGTAGGCAGACAGGAACTAGGGGAGAGAGAGGGGTAAGACATTTGGCGAAGGTGTCGGTCCAGGACTCAAACCTGGGATGGCCGCTTCGAGGATTGTAGCCTCTATACATGGGTCGTGCGCTTAACCCCTAGACCCCCAGCGATGCTCTAGTGTTTAACAAAGCTCCAGTTTAATTTAGCTCTCCAGTAGGTTTAGCTGAGGATTTAATGAGCTTCTTTATTAACTGTCTATTTAGAATCATAGGTGGATGACATTACAAAAAGTTTGTGGACAGTCCAGAATTTCTCTTGTAGATAGTGGTCCACTGACGGAAAGCACATGCAGATTAAATCACCCAAAAACTCCTGCAACAACCAACTTGATTGGAAAATTATTTATTCAAGAAATGATTTGCAGAGATTTGTTAGTTATAAGGGTCGTTATTGTGTCACATCAGAGAATATGGGAGCTATAGTCAGCGAAGTTATGGAGGGACATTCCTTAAGGAGAGTCTGTTTGGATTGGAAGGAATTCTACCAGTGCAGCCATTATTCAGCCTGGTGCAGATGTACTAAGTATATGTGTTTCTAGGAGATGTTAGTTTTCCTGCTCTACCTTCAGTGCCTTGCAAAAATATCCATACTTCTTGATGTTTTCTTCACATTGTGTCATGCTATACCAATGTAATTTATCAGGATTTTATGTGATAGACAAACAACGCCATGCATAATTGTAAAGTGGAAGATTAAGGACACACAAATGTGAATATATTTTACAACTAAAAATAGAGTCCCCCTGGGTGTAATTTAATCCCAGTATAAATCAAACTGGTCTGTGAAGTCCTCAGAGGTTTGTTAGAGAACATTATTGAATAAGCAGCATCATGAAGACCAAGAAACATGGCATACAGGTCAGGGACAAGGTTCTGGAGAACTTTAAATTATAGTTACTGCACATTGGACTAGTTGTCCAGAGAAAATAAACCAGTTACACTATTTACATAGAACATATAAAGAGTTATATATATATATATATATATATATATATAATTATATCACTCAGTACTGTCTAGAAATACTAAGATAAACAAATTAATTAACTAAAAGCCACAGAGAACTGTTCAGTCTATCATCAAAACATGAAAGATACCAAGACAAGTCTGTCAACTAAAAGTGACAGACTGGGCATTAATCAGAGAAGCAGGGTACCATGGTAACTCTAGAGGAGCTGCAGAGATCCACAGGTCAGGTGAGCAAATCTGTTGCCAGGACAACAATTAGTTGTGCACTCCATAAATTTGGCCTTTGTAGAATAGTAGCAAACTGAAAACCTAGAGATATCCTGTTTGCACTGCAAACATGTGGAAGAAGGTGATCTGATCAGAAGAGACCAGAACTGTACAGCTTAACCTATGTGCGATCCCCATGGTGGTGGCAGCATTATGTATTTGGAATTGTTTCCTTAATCAGGGACAGGGAAACTGGTCTGAGTTTAAATAAAGGGCAATCCTGGAATTAAATCTGCCGGAGACTTCAAAAGGCTTAAGCCTCCAACAGGGTACATAAAACCCCAATAAAATAAAATGTTTCTAGTTGAAGTGATAAAATGAAAAGTTAACAGTGGTAAATGCTTTTGCAAGGCGGTGTAAACCTCATGCCATCATACCAATGTTATTTTTTAAAGGTAAAAACAAGTGGAATCAGGGTGGTATCAGATTGAATTTCTCCTAACTTTCTCATCCACATTTATTTATTTGTCTTTTCCTATTTGACTGTAACAAACCTCACTTTTAAGCAAAAGAGCTACAATTGCTGACAAAATTGAGCTTAGATTAAAACTGAAAATACATTCAGAGTCCTGCAGCATAGCTGAGTTTATTAACTCCTTACCTGCAGCCTAGGAACATTGTGAAATTCAACAGGGTCTGTGTAGCTCTGCACAGCTTCCTGGCGCAAACTACGTCTGCAACTACTGCATCCTAACTGGCTATGGGGATATTACTACACAAACTAGGGATATTGAGTTGGGAGAGAGGAGCTGACATGTCGCAGAAGATGCAAGTCAACTTTTTGTGGACGGAGCATCACCGACTACACATGTAAAACACCACAACCATCACCAGTAGGTTTTTTTGTTGTAGCAGCATCCAACTATGAGGAGAGGACAGCTACAAAATGCTGTTAAACACCTTTCACTTGATTAACAGTCCTCAGTTAATTTAATAGGTACCAAGTAATATATTATAAATTCCTATTAATATTGATATTCATGTACAATGAATTTGCATTGAATAAGTTAGAGGATCTATTTTATGTGTTAACTGTAAGGATTATGATTATTGATTAATTAATATTCATCAAGAATTATAATTTAAAATCATAATTTGAAAAATATTAATTTCTTAACCAAAAATCATTACTTACGAACAGAAATCAGAGATGTCCTCCGGTGTTGTGATTATGTGCTCAAAGCTCTTTAATAATTACAAATTATTAACCAAAACCACCAACTGTCACTGTTTATTTAACCACTTCACCGAAGGTGGGGGAACTTCCACTATACATAAAAAAATTATTATTTCCAAATGGAAATGACAAAGACAAAATGAAGCAAGAAAGAGAGAGGTGGGGCACAAAAGAAAAAGGGAGAGGAGAAAAGAATAGAGGAGAGAAAGCAGGATGAAGAGAATACAAGATAACACAGTAGAAGACTGCTTCTACACCTGCTGAAATATATATATATATATATAACAACAGTAATGTTACCAAATTAACAGCCACGATTCCTGTTTTAATACATTTTACAGTGGTGTTTTGTTTATTATTGCACCTTGGAAATATACAAGAAATATTCTTTGGTGAGAAAATGTTAAACTCCATGCAGAAAGATCCCAAGCCGGGATTCGATCCAAAACCTTCTTGCTGAAAGGCAGCAGTGCTACCATCAGCCCACTGTGCAGCCCCCTTTTGAGCACATACAATAGACATATTTTATTGGCTTGTATTGCTAATAGGAGTTGGCACCAACACAAATAGCAAATCTCTATTTTCGGACTTGCAACTAGACCCTGCATGCTCAGCATGGGTGTGACGTTAGTCTGACCTCTGTCTTTCCAGACCAAATAGTATGCAAAATTAGATTGGAAAACCAGAGGGATGGATGTGTGTGGCTGGTCCAACAGCTTGCAAACTTGTTGTTGTTACTTGGTGATAATTAATGCTTTGAAAATACAGGATTCTTTGAATTGTTTAATTATTTTTAATACCTGTGTTAAATGGTTGTATTTATGTACATAGTGACAGTTAGTTCAATCCATGTCATTTGCAAGACAATTCTGCCATCGATATTTTTAAGATTTTAAGATTGCTGTTTTTGCTCATATATATAAGAGCAAAATCCTATAATATAGGATAGATGCATGCATTTGTGTGTGTGTGTGCAGAAGGTGGTGGATATTAAGCTAACTCTTATTAATTGGACTAGCTGTGTTGAGTGTATTCTGTAAATGATATAAACTGCAATAAATGTGTTCATTAATTCTGTAAATGTAAAAAACTGTCAGATTTCTTTAGACGTTATTTCTCCTGTAATGAAAGAGAAATTACAGATGTGTTAGAGCAGATAGAGCTGAAATCAGATATTTACATACACTATATAAAATAGCCACTAGAACATTATTTTCTCTGTGTCACACATAATATCAGACTAAACTTTTCCTGTTTTAAGTCAGTTAGGATTAGCAAAAATATTTGGGTTTGCTAAATGATTGCTCTTTTACTATTGAAGGAAAATTCTGTGTTTTGGAAAAAGATTGTTTCAAAAAAAAAAGTAATCAAAAGCCCAAAATACTGACATTGATGATGGATGTATGTATGAGCTGACTGGAACATACCTGCCGAGCTCTATGCAGGCCCAGTGGTGTTAAATTCTAATGCTTACTGAGGTGATCATTGACCTGCATTGGCAGATATATTTTTCCATCCTCCCTTCTGGTTTAGATTCTGTATCTTGCTTTAGAATGACATGTTCTGTTTTTCTCTTAGGGTCCTCCTCATGATGGGGGTGTTGTTCTGCTGTGGTGCTGGCTTCTTCATCCGTAGAAGGATGTATCCTTCTCATCTGAGAGATGAGTCAACCTTTAATGTCTCCTTCACCAGGCACCCTGTCACCACACCAGGTAAAGCAGAGGGCTTCCTGAAACTGAACATCTTCATGTAAACATAACAGAGTCGGACTAAAAATCCCCGAGTCGCAACTAAATGTACCGATTGAATTAGCATTAGCAAGTGTGAGGACTTCTACAGAAGCAGGAGTTATGCCACTTTGCTTGTTGTGGAGCATTGAGGTGTGTGTTTACTCCAAAGAGGAAAGACATCACCAGCTGCCGATTAACCTGGGTAAGCTTTTAGGGCAATGCCCTAAAAAGTGTCTGGTGTTCATCAATTTTTGGTGGGTAAATGAGTCAAAGTGGTCACCAGTTTTTCCAGGAGTAGAACTATTTTCTGACAATGTCACCCTAAGAGCTGACTGTGCAATTCTCAGGGAAATGCCAATAAATCATTAGCCTAATCATAGACCTTTATTCATCTCCTCAGTTAGCATTACAGGACATTTTGTCAGTTAGGTTTCAGCAACTTATAGTAGGTATTAGCTATGTAGCTGGGTATTGGGTATACTTGTTCAATTACTTGACACAGATCAGCCAGTCATATGGCAACAACTCAACACATTTAGGTCAGTCAGTCAATCAGTCATTTAGGTCATCCAAACTAAACTTCAAAGTGACAGAAAAAGAGGATTTATGTGACTTTGAACATTGTTGATTGTACCAGACTGGCTGATCTGAGGATCTCAGAAACATCAGGGCCTGTATTCACAAAGATTCTCAGAGTCCTCTCAGAGAGGACTATCTTAGCCTAAAAATTCCTGCCTAGGACTCCCTAGTTTAGGAGTGATTCAGTTCTCTGCTCAGAGTGAACAGGAGGCATTCCCAGCAGATCAATGTGTTGTTCCATCTGCTTTCAGCACCTGCCTGGAATGTGAGCAGCTCTGGTTCCTGCTGCAATCAGAAGCTAGAGAGGAGATAGCAGCACACCAGAGAAGTTCTCCACAGACGGGGAGAGTTGTAGATGACCATTTAGGCTGAGGCTGCTGACATCATGTTCAATACAGCAAATACTTATTCACCTCATTTACATCTTCCTTCTATGTATATACTCGTACTCGTACTCGTCGTCTTCCGCTTATCCGGGACCGGGTCGTGGGGGCAGCAGACTCAACAGAGACGCCCAGACGTCCCTCTCTCCAGACACCTCCTCCAGTTCCTCCAGGGGGAGCCCAAGGCATTCCCAGGCCAGCCGAGAGACATAGTCCCTCCAGCGTGTCCTGGGTTGTCCCCTGGGCCTCCTCCCGGTGGGACGTGCCTGGAACACCTCCCGAGGAAGGCGTCCAGGAGGCATCCGGTATAGATGCCCGAGCCACCTCAACTGGCTCCTCTCGATGTGGAGGAGCAGCGGCTCTACTCCGAGCCCCTCCCGGATGGCCGAGCTCCTCACCCTATCTCTAAGGGAGTGCCCGGCCACCCTACGGAGGAAGCTCATTTCAGCCGCTTGTATCCGGGATCTCGTTCTTTCGGTCATGATCCAAAGTTCATGGCCATAGGTGAGGGTAGGAACGTAGACCGACCAGTAAATTGAGAGCTTTGCTTTTCGGCTCAGCTCTCTCTTCACCACAACGGACCGGCACAGCGCCCCCATTACTGTGGCAGCCGCACCGATCCGTCTGTCGATCTCCCGCTCCATTCTTCCCTCACTCGTGAACAAGACCCCGAGATACTTAAACTCCTCCACTTGAGGCAGGAACTCCCCTCCAACCTGAAGAGGACAAGCCACCCTTTTCAGGTCGAGTACCATGGCCTCGGACTTGGAGGAGCTGATCCTCATCCCAGCCGCTTCACACATATTTTTTTGAGTTTTTCCAATTCTTGCCAAATTTACATTTTACAGTCAGTAAATATTTAAATAATTCTGTACTACATTGTTTGTCATTTTGTTAAATTTTCATTCATAGTTATTTATTATTGTTTCTACTCCTGCTGCTGAAACCATTCAATTTCTCCCTAAGGGGATGATAAAATTAATCTTGTCTCCTATATTAATAATTATATGAATGATAGAAGTTTATTTACTCAACTATTAAGGGGGTGGATCCCTGCACTGTCAAGCCTTTAGCGTTTTATTAATTCAGTGTTATTCATTGTTTAGAGAATATCTCTCATTTCTCTCCATCTTTCCACCATCTTCTCTGCTTAACACACTCTTAAGCTCACTAAAGGTCCTCCTCACTACTCTTAATATTTTCTCACGTTAGGACCTCAATGCCTAAGATGCTTCGTGAATAAATTTTATCTTACTGAGGGAAACTTTAAAGAAAAATCTTAGAATTTGAGAAATATTTTTTTTTAGGATGACGTCACTAGGAGCTACTTTTAGTCTTAGGATTCTTTCTAAATACGAGCCCAGATCTATTGGGATTTTTATCCACTATCATCTCACAGGTTCACAGAGAATTGTCTGGAAAAAAAACAAAATGCCCTGGGTGCTGGTGGTGGTATACTGGTGTAGGGGATGTTTTCTTGGCTCACTTTTTCACCCTTACTACCAACTGAGCATCATTAAAACATTTAAGCAGCCTTCCTGAGTATTGTTGCTGATCATGTTCATTAGGCCTGCACAATGTGATATCGCAAATTTATCGTTCTCGCCATATCACTTTACCAACAGGCAGATAACGAAGAACTGTCTGGACTGGAATAAATGTAAGAGAAATAATATATTTTGTGACACTTTTTGTTTAATTCAGTTTTGGAAGCCAAAGAGGTGATAATGTGGTAATAATGGAAATAATGATTTGTTTTTGGATCCTAAACATTTAAATCTTGAGCATGAAACTCTTTTCAATAAATACCAAACTTTTGGTATTCCTGCCTTGGCAACCAAGCTGAATAAGCGACTAAATGACCACGACAGGTAAACTTTTTTCCATGCATAGACTTTTAGAACAATGGCAACCCGTGCTGTAAAAACAAAAAAAGAACTAGAAGCCTCCCTCCACGCAAGACTTTTTTCTCTTGCAGAACAACCCAAAGATGGTTTGTTAGGTCAAATTGTTATTGACAAATCACCCTTCGAGCAATCACATGTTTAGTACCACATAGAGTTTAGGACATTTTAATTTCCCATGTTATCCAGTTATTAGCGGGAAATTATCCACCTTACTGATAATGAACATTTGGGGCGCCAGAAACACCAGCGCTCTAACACCTGGCTTCAATACAGAAGCGCCCCCTGCTGTTCAGTATTGATTTTGACCTGGTGTGGCATCGTTGGCAAGTTCATGTCTTTGCCGTCGTAGTGGATAATTTTGCATTCACACACTGCTCTGAGTAAGATGGGTTTTCTCATAGTTTAATCTGTTTTTTAAAATTAACAGCAATACTAGAGTTGACAGGTTATTGTCTAACGTATAAAGCAATCATAAAGTAATTGGATGCTCAGCTAAAATAATCTCAAATGTCTTAAGATGGAAACCAGGACCAGAAAGACGTGGAAGAAAACTAAAACACTGCCATTAGAATGAATTTAAAAAAGCTGCAAAAGCAAAGATTCATCATGTGATCAGCAGAAGCATAGAGTTACCTGTGAGTACAGGAACAGTTGTGCTATTGATTAGAAGCCCCAGCAAAGTTGCATTGTTGAACAAACAACATGAGCTTAAGACATTACAGATTGTCAAATAGCACATGGACTGGCCTAAAGAGGAATGGAGCAATTCTTTGTGGACTGATAACATAAAGATTCTTTGTCTGTGGTCAAACTCCTGACCTCGAGGGCTGGTGTCCTGCAACTTTTAGATGTCTTCCAAGTCCAAAACAGTTGAATCAAATAACCTTGTGCACTCAAGTTCCTGCAGATGACATAAATATGTCATTCGGGTGTTTTGACACAGACATATTTAAAAGTTGCAGGACACTGGCTCTTGAGCTCTGGAGTTGGACACCTGTGGTCTAAGGGTCTAAATCTAAATTTGATTTGAAATAGAATTAGCTGTGTTTAACATGCATTTGCATGTATAAGACGTAAAAGCTATTATAAGGATTTTGTGCTTTACTCTTTCAACTGTGCTAATATTCTGAAAACAACTATTCATACATGACTTCTTTGTGCAGAACAGGAACATTCTACTCCTGTTCCTCGTGTGTGTGTGTGTGTGTGTGTGTGTGTGTGTGTGTGTGTTCTTGTACTTGCTGCTGAGTGAGAAACGTTTTCCGTATTTTTATCGCAAAGTGAGGACATTTTGAAAAGTGAAGACATTCCTCACTTTTCCGAATTCCATTCTTGAGACGGGTTAGGTTTAGGACTAGGGTATGAAGTGAGGTATGGTTAGGGTTGGGGTCAGGGTTAGGCCCTAGAAATCAAGGAATATGAATGGAAGTTAATGAAGGTAACTGAAAAGTCCTCATAAAGATAGTAAAACACGATGTGTGTGTGTGTGTTCACTGAAAGCGTTGGGAGTCTTCAGGGGCACAGTTGCCTAAAATAATGACTGTATTGTTTACCAAAGTGCAGCCAGCTGAAATAGTTATAATTATATCCCGATTAAGTAGGGACCCAATCTGAGTGTGCTGTTGTTATAAGGTAGCATTTCTGTATCTGTTTAATTTAATTCCCATGCTTGGTCATAAGATGAAAAATGTGCAGGTTTTTAATTGATATGGCCTTGTTTTGAGAGAATAATGAATAATGTGACCAGAAAACATTCTTCCAAAGAACTGAATGTATACAGATGAGGTTGAGGAAGTGTCTTACATCTTTCATGAGAGCAACATCTCAAAGTGTAAGGTAGTCTGATGAACTAATCGCACTTAATGGAAAAACAAACACTGGGTCTTCTATAGAGAGTACTTAGTCCATATTTTCAGCATTTTCTGTTGAATTAAAGTTTTTAATGGGTTTGGACAAACTAGTCTGATCCTACCTGTTGTCAGCAGCATTGCTGTCTTTAAGGATCCTACATTTTGTTTGATACCAGAGTAGCAGATAAGACTAAGTCTTACATGAATGGAATTTTATTTTGTCTATCAACCAAGCAGAAAATTAAACAGAGGGCTTTAATAATAAACCAAATGGACGAGTCTATTCTGCAGGCAGATTAGGTGGGGACAAGGTGACCCAGAGGAGGAACGTTTTACTAGATGTTTCCCCTTTGAGCTGCATGGTTTAACCATTTCTCTGACGGAAAGGATTTCTGAAAGGGAATATATCACCAGATTGTGTTGCCAGTAAAACCTAAAAATCTTAATAGTCATAACAAAAGTATATCCTAATCATTCTCTGTGATGTTTTTAGGCAAATCATTTGAAAATAAATTTCTGTGAAAAGAGAGCCTTTGAGGCAGGCTTGTCTAAAACGGCATGATGTGATGAGATTGCAGCAGCCTATTGTTGGATTTTGTTAAGAAAATTCAATTCAAAAATACTTTCTAAAGGGAAATTATTTGTTGTTGTAGCTCATATTATGCAGGTTTCTTCAAAGAGTTGTTGTAGATGCTGATGGCTGTGGGCAGGAAGGATCTCCTGTAGCGGTCTGTTTTATGGTGCATTCAGACCGACTGCGATTCCTGCAAATTTTTTTCATTTGCGTGCTGTCGCTTACCTGACCTTTCGCCAGCAATTCATGTGGCCAACAGGTGACAACACTCCTCTCCCTTCAACACGTCATCAAATAGGAGGAGCTTCCATCTGCCACTTGCCGGTTTCAACTCAGCATGGAGCAAGTCAAGGTGCTTTATTTATGGAAAGCAGAACAATGTTGCTGGTGTTGACGTCCCTGGGCTCACCAGATTCTCCAGAGATGGAACAAGTTTGGAGAGTACCACCACCTCCTCCAGAAGAAGCGTCTGGATGACTGTCGCTTTCAGGTGTATATCCGTCTATCCAGGACCCAGTTTGAGGACCTGCTGTCCTGCGTTGGGGGAGAAATCAACCTCCGGGACACTAACTACAGGCGCTGTATCCCTGCTGCAGAACGCCTGTCCATCTGTCTTTGGTGAGTAAATAAATCTCAGCTCAATAGAAAGCAGTGTGTGAAGGCCACATGTGTGCTTCACAACTTCATGCGTGCCTTATTGAACAGTCCTTTTTTCAAAGCCACCCACAAACCTCTCAGAGAAAACCTTCCTTCATCCTATGTGTTCATGAATGTTTGTCTTTTTTATATATGTGATGTTTGCGGATTGTAGGTATTGTTTTCCCTTCTGTTTTTGCAAGGACTACACTGAATCGGGTGCAAATGAAAGAAAAGTTCAGATTTTTCAACTCCAGCAAAATTAGCTCCCCGTCCATCGCAGGTATCGGTTCACTCTATTCGCCCTAATCGCGCCATTCGGATCGCGTCCTTCACATGGCTTTGCTCCTGAACGCGCTTCTACACGGGGTTAACATGTACGTCACTCGCTCCTGTCGCGTCATTCGCGGTTGGTCTAAATGCACCATTACAGCAGGTTTCCTCAAAGAGCCATTGTAGATGCTGATGGCTGTGGGCAGGAAGGATCTCCTGTAGAGGTCTGTCTTACAGCAGATCTGAAGAAGCCTCTGACTGAAGACACTGTTGTTTTAGAACAGTCTCACGAAGAGGATGCTCAGGGTTCTCCATAATGTTCTTCATTTTATGAAGAATCCTTCTTTGCACAATTATTTCCAGAGGTTCCAGAGGAGTCCCCAAAACAGAGCCAGCCTTTTTATCAGCTTGTTGAGCTTTTTTAAGTCCCTGGTTCTGATGCTGCTACCCAAGCAGATGATGGCGGAAGAGATCACACTCTCCACAACAGACTTATAGAACATATGCAGCATCTTGCTGTCTTGTACAGTTTATTGTTTTGCTTACTCAGGTGGGTGAACAGGAGTCTCTCTAGGACCTTCATGATGTTGGATGTCAGGGCAACAGGTCTATAGTCATTGAGGACTGATGAGGGAGTTTTCTTTGGTACCGGAACAAGACAGGAGGTCTTCCACAACACCGGAACCTTCTTCTGGGCCAGGCTAAGATTGAAGAAGTGCTGCAGAATCCCACAGAGCTGCTCTGCACAGGCCTTCAAGACTCTAGGGCTGACACCATCTGGACCTGCAGCCTTACTCTGGTTCTGTCTCTCCTTGCCTCTTCACCTGACTTCTTGAGACACACAGGTGGAAGGGGGAGGCAAAAGGAGCATTAGCATCCTCTGATGAAGATAAACATGTAGAAGCAGAAGGGTCCATGGCTGTGGGGGAAGATCATTTTTAAGCTTTTGAGATATTAATTAACTGCTCCCAGTTGTAAAAAACACCTTGTTGCTTTGGTTATGCATAATAACAAATGTACAAAAGTAAAAATTAATCACTAAGAAATATCCGTCCAGCTGCACAGCATCTGATACCAAAGAGGATAATCGTCCAAAAAAATACCCACAGACATAAAAATATCATGACTTCGTTCTGATGGGGTTAAGTACAAAGCAGGCAATGCTATTAGGAAATGAAATGAAGTAAAAAAAAACATTATTTTGCCCACAAATATTTTTTTTCTGTCTAAACTGTCTGTTTGCAACTACGTGCTACTTTTTACATGTGATAGAAGAACAAAATTGTGCATGAATCGCATGATTTGTAACCTAATCCTGATTGGAGAAATTGGAAGTGTTTAAACTCTCCCCAGTCTACCCAAAACAATTTTGCTCTCTGTTAGGATGTTTTGTTTTTTAAACAGAAAGTAGTAGATCGATAAGGAAGTAAATGTAACTTGCTGCCTTTACAGGTCCTTCTCAAAATATTAGCATATTGTGATAAAGTTCATTATTTTCCATAATGTCATGATGAAAATTTAACATTCATATATTTTAGATTCATTGCACACTAACTGAAATATTTCAGGTCTTTTATTGTCTTAATACGGATGATTTTGGCATACAGCTCATGAAAACCCAAAATTCCTATCTCACAAAATTAGCATATCATTAAAAGGGTCTCTAAACGAGCTATGAACCTAATCATCTGAATCAACGAGTTAACTCTAAACACCTGCAAAAGATTCCTGGGGCCTTTAAAACTCCCAGCCTGGTTCATCACTCAAAACCCCAATCATGGGTAAGACTGCCGACCTGACTGCTGTCCAGAAGGCCACTATTGACACCCTCAAGCAAAAGGGTAAGACACAGAAAGAAATTTCTGAACGAATAGGCTGTTCCCAGAGTGCTGTATCAAGGCACCTCAGTGGGAAGTCTGTGGGAAGGAAAAAGTGTGGCAGAAAACGCTGCACAACGAGAAGAGGTGACCGGACCCTGAGGAAGATTGTGGAGAAGGGTCGATTTCAGACCTTGGGGGACCTGCGGAAGCAGTGGATTGAGTCTGGAGCAGAAACATCCAGAGCCACCGTGCACAGGCGTGTGCAGGAAATGGGCTACAGGTGCCGCATTCCCCAGACCTGGGCTACAGAGAAGCAGCACTGGACTGTTGCTCAGTGGTCCAAAGTACTTTTTTCAGATGAAAGCAAATTCTGCATGTCATTCGGAAATTAAGGTGCCAGAGTCTGGAGGAAGACTGGGGAGAAGGAAATGCCAAAATGCCAGAAGTCCAGTGTCAAGTACCCACAGTCAGTGATGGTCTAGGGTGCCGTGTCAGCTGCTGGTGTTGGTCCACTGTGTTTTATCAAGGGCAGGGTCAATGCAGCTAGCTATCAGGAGATTTTGGAGCGCTTCATGCTTCCATCTGCTGAAAAGCTTTTTGGAGATGAAGATTTCATTTTTCAGCACGACATGGCACCTGCTCACAGTGCCAAAACCACTGGTAAATGGTTTACTGACCATGGTATCACTGTGCTCAATTGGCCTGCCAACTCTCCTGACCTGAACCCCATAGAGAATCTGTGGGATGTTGTGAAGAGAACATTGAGAGACTCAAGACCCAACACTCTGGATGAGCTAAAGGCCGCTATCGAAGCATCCTGGGCCTCCATAAGACCTCAGCAGTGCCACAGGCTGATTGCCTCCATGCCACGCCGCATTGAAGCAGTCATTTCTGCAAAAGGATTCCCGACCAAGTATTGAGTGCATAACTGTACATGATTATTTGAAGGTTGACGTTTTTTGTATTAAAAACACTTTTCTTTTATTGGTCGGATGAAATATGCTAATTTTGTGAGATAGGAATTTTGGGTTTTCATGAGCTGTATGCCAAAATCATCCGTATTAAGACAATAAAAGACCTAAAATATTTCAGTTAGTGTGCAATGAATCTAAAATATATGAATGTTAAATTTTCATCATAACATTATGGAAAATAATGAACTTTATCACAATATGCTAATATTTTGAGAAGGACCTGTATGTGAAGGCGTCACTGAATTAAACAGGACTGACTCTTTCAGCCAATGGGAAGCGGGGTTGGCCACTGGCAGCGTTAAAACAACCACTCCTCAAGCTTAATGTATGTTAAATCATCTGGTGTCTCATTCATGAAGCAGCCATTCATAGTCTTAATAACCAGTTTAAAGCTTTCTGTTTTAGCAGCTGATCATGCATTCTGTAGTACAGTCGTGTCATTTAAACCTAAACTCTTCCTTCTGTGTTTGCAGTTTCCCAGCAGCCAGGCAGTATGCAGGGCTTCGGGGTGAACGGGATGGCCGGAGGTGACCCTGGGATTACAATGACCCAGCCTGCATATCCAGCACAGCCCGGTTCTGCCCACATGATGATGTGGTCCTATCCGCCACCTCCGTCCTACTGCAATCACCCACCGCCACCTTACGAACAAATAGTCCAAAATGACGACAAGAAGTAGTGCCTTCAGAGAGCGGAGGAGGTGGAACATGAAAAGGGAAGGGAGGCAATGGTGACAGAGTGCTGATGAAGCTGAAGAAAAGGACCAGTCTGCTGTTTGAGAGTTAATGATAACTGACTGAGTGAAGCAGTTAATGACCTATTACTGTCATTGAAAGTAGGCACAGTACCCACAGTCTGACTCACACTTACATCCCCCTCTAGTTCACATGAACACAGCCTGATTAAGAAACCATGTTAGGTCTACGTCTCCCAGTAGCTGGGCAGGTTGCCAGTCACTGTGGAATAAAATGCCGGGGGAAAAAAGATTTTTAACCACAGAGAAACATTTTGTAAAAAACTTAGTATGAGTTTTACAGATGGCACAAGCTTTCCAGCATTTTAATGCACCACACACTTTTTCATTAATAAATTATTGATGTATTATTATTTTTTTATTCATAGCCCAGTTATGTAATGACATGATGCAGTGGTTGGTGGCTGGTTTTCCTTTCCTCTAAGGTTTAGTGTCAGCTGTAGACCTTCCAGTGTTACATCCTGACTCTTTCAGAGGCGGCCCTTGGATGACTGCTGCTGCGGAACTGGGTTAACTAAGGGGTCCCATCTGTTTGAACAGTGGGGTCGGACATATTTTTGCACACTCAAACAAAAAATATGCATCAGCACTGTTTTCCAGTCTACATTATCCATTTGGCTGTTGTAATACAATAAGCCAAGAAATCGATTTGAGTAGGGATTGTTAGGGAACCTTTAGGAACAAATGTTTTGGGCTCTGATATTGAGTTTCTTGAGTAGTACAGCCTGATGCTTTTTTCCAAACTTTCTTAATAAACATAAAACTGCAGCCTACACTGGAGTACTCTTGTCATGTCCACCAACAGAGCGACAACCGGGTCTGTTCTCTCAGACCCATTGTAAGGAGGAGGGGTTCAGAACTGGGCCCTCTAACCATTAAATTATCAGCAGGATTATTTTCAAAATATGCCAGTTTGTGGAAAAATATGTAACATTTTATCTATAAAACCTTTATATTTCTTCATAATTTTCCTTAGAAATGTGATCAAGAAAGCTTCCTAACTGGCCAAATCTAATTTTAACATCCATTACCTTGTAACAAACTCTCTGACAGAAACAGTTGAGTTTGGTAGCTCTGACAGAGCTAAGGGCTCAGAGAGGTCCAGCAACAATCTGTAGGTGACGGTGGCTCAGGAGAGTGAGCTGAGGTGAACAGATTATTATCCTGTCTCTCTGCCTATAGCAGTGACCCATAGTCAAATGAAAATGATAAAAAAAACTACAATCACTCCGCTAGGTGCCAGGAGAGGCACTGCTATTCAGATAAGTTCAGCTTGCCAAGTAACTAGACTTTAAAGACTTCATAAATGATTTAGTCATGCGGAAAGTTTGGCAAATGGTATTTGGAGTTCATATCAGAACTAGTAGTAGCCTAAAATACAAAGCATTTGGAGCATCTAGCATAAAGAATCTGGAAGGCCCAAAGTGCTACAATCTTAAAAAAAAGTTACAAAATACATGATCATTTCAATACAATTTGCAATGCATGCATACATTCATTTATCTACATCTTCAATTAATAAGTAAATAAATATGGAATATTTATCATAGAAAGTAGATTTTAATTGGTGATTATTTTTTTAGGTTTCTGGTTCTGTGCTGCAGGACATCATGAGATTTTTAAACAAATTCAGGTAGCAGGGCTAACAAACAGTTATTGGTCTGCAGTTAAGTTGTTGCACAGGCAATGAGATGTTGGGGCTTAATTTGCAAGACCAGACAGCTTAAACTTTTTCATTATGTACTGCACAGGTAATATAAAATAATAAAAAATACAGAAATTACTTTCTATGAAGAACTTCATTGTGCAATAAATTATTGTGACATAAAAAAATCCAGAGATTTATTTAATAGATCTTTTTGGCCTTCCACAGTGGGAGTCACCTGGAACCTGTTCTGTGAAAAAAAATTTAAATTCAGATAATATGGAGCAGATAGGAGGAAATCAGGGGAAGAATAGGCGAGGAGAAAAGAGGAATCAAAGCCATATCAACTGTGCATACATAAAATGTTTTTATTGATTTCCTACTAGTCACAGAATGCCCTGGGTAGGGAGGGGGGGCACCTACGCATATCTTCTCCTTGGTACAGGAAAGGCTGTCAGCTGACCTGTACCTGGGATGAAAGAAGACAAGGCCTTTTCTTATTTTAGTAGAGGGTCCCATTACCTGCTTTCTATATCCCAACCTAACTCAGTGTTATCATAGGTTTTTTTTTCCCTTACCGTGCAGGTTCCAGTTATAAACTGCTGCACTGAACTGAGCATCACTTATCTTCCTGAGCATCACTTATCTCCATTTTTATTGCTGGGAGCACCACCTCTTGCCTGGTGAAACTGGTTTAATCTGTGCACGACCTCGTAGCTGAGCCAGAGGGAAAGACCCACTTTCAACAGGAGCTGGAGGCGGGCTCAAAGAGGCATTTAAAATTCTGGGAGCGCAATGTTTAAAACTCCTCGAGGTTGTTTTGTTTGAATCTGCTTGCACAAAAACAGTAAAACAAAGCTCCAACTTTAATAAAACACTGGATTAGTACTAGATTGACCTAAGCTCACGTTCTCTTATCTCTTATTTCTGTTTTGTTTCAGCCAGATGCTTAGTTCAATACACACTGTTAACTTGAGCATAGCTTGTACAGCTGATAGAAATGTAGGTATTTAGTATGCAAATTAGCAGATTGATGCATAATTTGACATAAATTTGCTAGATGGCTGAAAAGAGCCACCATGTGTGGTATGTGTGACCAGTCAGGTGGGACCCATACACCACCTTGGCTGCATCAGGACTAGCTGTGATTTGAGGTAAATTCATAACAATAGTCTACAAAAGGTGACTATTCCCATCATCCCATGGAGCAACGATCACCATTTTCAGCTTGATTACAAAAAATCAGATTTTGCTTAGAAGCACTATTTGGTCTTTTAATATTGTAAGTTGGGGTTTTTAATCTTTACAATTACATGCACACTTCTGATCTCTGATCATTACTTACACACATTATATGCTATGTAAAAGCAGTGAACTGTGCATATAAGGTGTCTTTCTGAATACAACAGAGGACGAAACGTTTACTGGGAGAGATGATTTTAATAATATAATGATGTAAAAGTGTGGCGAATCATTTAATTGACCTGTAAGCCTGACAGGGTCTCTCTCGTCCAAGGAGGGCAGTTGCTCCTGCATCGCTTTCATCTGCTGTGCTTTGGCTTTCACACTGCAGACTGGACCCCCTCACCTATTTTTGGCCAGGACTACAGAAATGTTTGTCCCTCCCTTTCAGTGGGCCTGATTTGGATTACTAGTACTCACCTGAAGAACCAGTCAATGTGAAAAGAAAGGCTGTTGTCTGTTATTTTCAGGGGTGGCTGAAGGTAAAAATTGGCCTGAAAAAAAAAAAACTCCTTTTGCTTCAAATCAGCCAAATAGGAAAGCAAAAATATTTTGTTTCAGTTTCTGGTTTTTAATGCTGATCTTTACAGGTCTCTAACCCTTAAGTGAAAACACTTTGTTCACATGTTGCTTCTCAGGATTCCATGAACCATCAGGGAAAGTGTGGACCTCTCAGCCCAGCTGGTTTTATATGCACACTGTACAAAAGCTCCTGTTAAAAGGTAAAGCCTTACAGAGGGTGCATTAAGATTTAAATTGGAAGAAATTTTGTCAGTTGATTGTTTGTACAATTCCGTTTATTTACATAGCACAAATTCACAAAACGACTCAAGGCATTTTACAAAAATGGTCAATCAAATCATACAGATTCCAAGTAAATATGTTACAATTGATCCTAATTATCAAACAATGTAGTCAAATTCAGGTTATTCTTATTTGTTAAAATTACCCAGCAGATTACCCAGCGACTCACTGTTAAACAGCAAATACATTTTAAGAAACATGAATATGTATACTTGTAAATATTTACCAACACAAATAAGCAAAAAAAAAAAAGAGAGCAGTTACATGTAGACTTTTATATAATTATTAATACCGTTTTTAATATTCACCACTGAATCTCACAGGTTTCTGCTGTTTAGATCATGTCAGTAGAACATTATATGGCACACACTGTGTTAAGTTACACGTGGTGAAGGTAAAGTTTACCTGTGAGTCTCATGTCAGCACATAGTCTGCTTAGGTGATAGTTTGGATCTTCTAAAAGCCCCAGACTTGTCTCTTTTCTTTTTCTTTATGCCAGGAAAGCAACCGATTTAAAGGATCTCTAAAAATCCTGAGTGGCCAAATACCCAGCCAGGATTATGGCAAAATCTAATTGACCTTTACACTAATATTAGTGGGGATATACAGGTCCTTCTCAAAATATTAGCATATTGTGATAAAGTTTATTATTTTCCATAATGTCATGATGAAAATTTAACATTCATATATTTTAGATTCATTGCACACTAACTGAAATATTTCAGGTCTTTTATTGTCTTAATACGGATGATTTTGGCATACAGCTCATGAAAACCCAAAATTCCTATCTCACAAAATTAGCATATCATTAAAAGGGTCTCTAAACGAGCTATGAACCTAATCATCTGAATCAACGAGTTAACTCTAAACACCTGCAAAAGATTCCTGAGGCCTTTAAAACTCCCAGTCTGGTTCATCACTCAAAACCCCAATTATGGGTAAGACTGCCGACCTGACTGCTGTCCAGAAGGCCACTATTGACGCCCTCAAGCAAGAGGGTAAGACACAGAAAGAAATGTCTGAACGAATAGGCTATTCCCAGAGTGCTGTATCAAGGCACCTCAGTGGTAAGGAAATCGTGTGGCAGAAAACGCTGCACAACGAGAAGAGGTGACCAGACCCTGAGGAAAATTGTGGAGAAGGGCCGATTCCAGACCTTGGGGGACCTGCGGAAGCAGTGGACTGAGTCTGGAGTAGAAACATCCAGAGCCACCGTGCACAGGCGTGTGCAGGAAATGGGCTACAGGTGCCGCATTCCCCAGGTCAAGCCACTTTTGAACCAGAAACAGCGGCAGAAGCGCCTGACCTGGGCTACAGAGAACCAGCACTGGAATGTTGCTCAGTGGTCCAAAGTACTTTTTTTCAGATGAAAGCAAATTCTGCATGTCATTCGGAAATCAAGGTGCCAGAGTCTGGAGGAAGACTGGGGAGAAGGAAATGCCAAATGCCAGAGGTCCAGTGTCAAGTACCCAGAGTCAGTGATGGTCTGGGGTGCCGTGTCAGCTGCTGGTGTTGGTCCACTGTCTTTTATCAAGGGCAGGGTCAATGCAGCTAGCTATCAGGAGAGTTTGGAGCACTTCATGCTTCCATCTGCTGAAAAGCTTTATGGAGATGAAGATTTCATTTTTCAGCACGACCTGGCACCTGCTCACAGTGCCACAACCACTGGTAAATGGTTTACTGACCATGGTATCACTGTGCTCAATTGGCCTGCCAACTCTCCTGACCTGAACCCCATAGAGAATCTGTGGGATATTGTGAAGAGAATGTTGAGAGACTCAAGACCCAACACTCTGGATGAGCTAAAGGCCGCTATCGAAGCATCCTGGGCCTCCATAAGACCTCAGCAGTGCCACAGGCTGATTGCCTCCATGCCACGCCGCATTGAAGCAGTCATTTCTGCAAAAGGATTCCTGACCAAGTATTGAGTGCATAACTGTACATGATTATTTGAAGGTTGACGTTTTTTGTATTAAAAACACTTTTCTTTTATTGGTCGGATGAAATATGCTAATTTTGTGAGATAGGAATTTTGGGTTTTCATGAGCTGTATGCCAAAATCATCCATATTAAGACAATAAAAGACCTGAAATATTTCAGTTAGTGTGCAATGAATCTAAAATATATGAATGTTAAATTTTCATCATGACATTATGGAAAATAATTAACTTTATCACAATATGCTAATATTTTGAGAAGGACCTGTATATATGAGGAGAATTTTAAATTCTATTCTGGATTTAACAGGGAGCCAATGAAGGGAAGCTAAAATAGGAGAAATATGATCTCTCTTTTTAATTTTCATCAGAACTCTTGAATCAGCTGAAGGCTTTTAACTGCATTTTGTGGACATCCTGATAGTAAAGAATTACAATAGTCCAGCTTTGACGTAACAAATGCATGGACTAGTTTTTCAGCGTCACTCCTGGATAGGATATTTCTAATTTTGGCAATGTTCCGCAGGTGAAGGAAGGAAATCCTAGAAACCTGTTTAATATGGGATTTAAATGACATGTCCTGGTCAAAAGTAACACCAAGGTTTTTTACTTTATTACTGGAGGTCAATTTAATGCCATAAACCATTGTCTTCTTGTTCATATCTGAAGAAAACCAGTCACTTTTTAAGATGAGCTTAAATATTATATCTAAAGATAATGTTCTTTTATTATAAAACTGGAATTATTCTATTACCTCAAGATAGTGAAGCTGTTTATCATATTTATCTCACTAAATGTTTTAGGAATAATAGTTTATATGCATCATCTCAAGATAAAAAGTTTGCTTTCTGGTGTCATTTAAAATATCTAGAGATAAACATCTTGCTTTAGCCACGATGATAGATTAAAATGGGTATAGTAATGTTTTATCATTCTTAGATAAAAGATTATGTTGAGGCATTTGTTACAGTTCAATCCAAAATTAGTCTCTCCAAAGATAATCATGCAATGCAAAATTCGAAAATATCACTTATCCTATTCATTTAAACTTTATTTAAATGTAATTAAATATGGCATGTCAAAATGATTCATATTCCCAATAATCAATGCAGAAATCTTTATTAGCATTGCAGCAATCGAACCCTTCTTATAAATGCTGACTAGAGTAGCTTTGTTACTTTCATTGAATACAAGGAACAAAAGCAGTAAAAAAAAAAAGTGTTAGAAAAAAATAATCTGAATCTTTCTGAATTGGAATTGGTCAGACCTGAAGGAAAACTGGAAAATAGTATCTGCCAATAACGGCCTCATCAGTGGATCTCTAATTGTAATCTGTCAAAATTAGTTATATCTGCCACAGTGTGTACTAATGCCAACTAATCACCATGATTGCGGCCATGTGTGACATCATCGACCCAAACAGGCTCACAAGCGAACTTGAACTGTTTTTTCCCCAACCGGATTTAAATATTTTAATTTTTTTGTGAATCCCTGCAGTGAAAACCTATACTGCATTGCTGTACTACCGCTGTGTTTTTCTTATTGTTATTATTATAAAAACTGGCTAGTAACTTTAAGTTACACATAAATGAGGTAAAATCCACAATAAAAACGAACCCTGAAATGACTGCAGTTTCTGTTTTATTAGAAGCATTTGGATACTTGAACAGTAGCGTTGTTCCCCAGATATGAGGCTTATATTGGAGTATGATGGAGGCAATGGAGCCGAACAATGGAATATTAAATAATTTGGGCTTTTCTCATATCTTTTGTAGAACATTACCATCAGCTATGACTTTATGACATAACTTGAGCTCCATCACTGTTAAGTGACATGTGAATGAAGAGTTGCCAGTGCTGGGAGTTTTTACTGTGGGTGTCTCACCATCACAAGGTGCTATCAGCTCATTAAACATCTGTATGATGGAAGATAAAATAGAAACAATAAAGAGAAAAAAACCTCTTTACATAAATTCTATCCAGTCTTTAGTCTGTCGCAGGACATGGACACTGCTGGTAAAACTCCACTGCTGCCAGGGCAACCTGTTGGGATCAAAACAGCATGCACAGGAAAATGGATCCACATTGATTGGTCACCCCATATATTGTTCACAATTATTGAAAGATAACTTTAGCACAATGCAACACAAACATGGAGAAGTGTTTAAACACGACACAGATAGGACATGACACACCAAGAGCCAACAGTGGTGGACATGCAGAGGCCTTTCAACACCTGAACAACATCAGACCTCTAGCATTACCAGTTCAGGGCTGAGGGAGTTTTAAACATTGTCCCAATAAGCTGACAATGAATCTTATTGAGTGGGAAGGCTTCTTCATGGAGCTCTTTCTTCAGCCCAAAACACTGCTGGATGAAAGAGCACAAGGACACGTTTCCATGATTTTCCTACCACTGATCCCATGGGATAAACATGTCCATTTTTAGCAGGCAGCTATTCCTGTTAAGCCCCCTCAATGAAGCAACAACATTCATCTCACAGTTACATCCATGAATTATTCAGAGAAACAAACAGGTGAATTTTTACAGAAATCCACCTGCCACCAGTCTAACTGTTCTGTCAAACAACGTTGTCCAAATACTGTTTGTTTCTCCTTTAGGCCTCTCCAGATTCTCAGCCTCAGCAGTTGGCGCGTTACAGTTCAAAGGCAGGAAAGCTGGAAGCTTCAGGGTTTGTCATCTCTGACAGGTAGTGGATGGTTCCTGCCATACCTACGAAGAGAAAAACATACCATCAACACAGCTTAATCATCACTTTGTTGTGAACACGGGAAAAATAAACATTTCCCTATCAAGTCATACATCAATTTATAGAAGAGAAAAACACTAGCTTTCTGTTGGTTTAGAAGCATGTTAATTAGATCTGATGTCATATGTCAGTTTTTGTCCCAGGTGTGAACACTCATCAGTAAAGTATGACCAGAATATACCAGGACACCATGTTAGCATCAGGTCTGAGGACCACGGCCCTGTTCAGACCTGCCTATAACATACTTTCTGATTCAGATACAGGTGGACAGCTTTAAGCATGAAG
Source organism: Girardinichthys multiradiatus (assembly GCF_021462225.1). Classification (NCBI taxonomy): domain Eukaryota; kingdom Metazoa; phylum Chordata; class Actinopteri; order Cyprinodontiformes; family Goodeidae; genus Girardinichthys; species Girardinichthys multiradiatus. The sequence continues at coordinate 4,215,071 of NC_061813.1, read as the reverse complement.
GTTCACATATGGCATCAAAATCTGTTACCCGCTCTCAATACAGGGTCATGTCAATAAATTAGAATATCGTTGAAATGTGAAATAATTTCATTAGTTCAGGTCAAAAAGTAAAACTCATAACTTAACCTCACACAGGGTAATAGATTCCAAGTATTTATTTCAGATTGTTTTGATGATTATGGCGTACATATAATGAATAGTGATGTTCCCTGTGATATTTAAGCTTTTAAGCTTGTGTCAAATTATGAGGGTGCTTTTCTTCGGCAGTTGTTTCAGTAAGGGGAAGAAAATAAACACGCGACTGATTGGAACTACTTCTCTGCTTCATTGAGACTGAATCAGTTGATAGGACAGAATTGTTGTCAGAATGCTGAGACGCCCAACAGATTTACTTTCACAAGTGGAGCATTATGGCTAATATAATGCTCTACTTGATGTATATGAAAAAACGATATTAGAAACTGCTTTGGGATTATTTCAATTGCAATAGACATGGAGACCTAAACAAAAAGGGAAAAAAGAAGCAAGAAAGATGGGGGTCTAAGTTGATCCAGAAGAGGGAGCAGACCAGGACACAGATATCGAACACATGGCCCCATACCCAAATGCCATGAATCCCTTCCCCACAGGGCTACGCCCTGACAGATGAGCTCCACCCCTGAAAAGCCAATGAAGACACAACCACACAGCGCAAGCTCCACATACAGTACCGCTCCAAGCACCCTTGCCACACTCTGCCCTCCACCACACAGTGCGCCACAACAGCACCCCAACCTCCGTCCATAAGTGCAACAGAGCAGACAACATCAAGCACTGTACTCATGACAGACCCCTGACCCCACACCAAGACGGGACAAACTCACCTGGCAAGTGGTCCCCGGCCAGCGGCATGCACCCGGGGCCGATAGCCCCTATCATGCCCCCGCAAACACACAAACACATCACATCGCCGCCACTGCAACGACAGCCCAGGGAGAAACACCAACCAGCTCAGCTCAACCGTCACCGCTCAGCCGACCAATCATACATTCAAAAAGAGGACACAAGCCCCACACCCTCATTTGTCATCTGGACTCCTTCCGTGTGGTTCTCATGTCAGCTATTGAGTCTGTTCCCGCTTCCTTTCACCCTATGACCCTGTGCGACCGCTAACAACAAAGCTTTCTAAAATCATGTCAGCTTCGAAGGGCAGGTATAAAGGGTGTCATATCGCAGCGTTCTTCCCGATAGCTGTTAAGTACAAATCGGATGACGGTCATTTCACTAATGGCGAGTAACAAGATCACTTTAACTTTTATGCTATCTGTGCCAACCATTTCCATCATTTCAGCCTGACATGAACAAATATTGATAGTTTTTACATACAGTAAGGGTTTTTTTCCTGCTCAAAGTGTTTCATTCAGTTTTGCTGTTCAGGCAGCAAATGATCAAATGTTGATTCCAACCAACCTGAAGGCAACAGTTACTGAGGCAGCTGCATAACAGGTCTATGAAGCAGGTGAAGAAGACTCAGTGTTACAAAGTACTGTCTCTACAAGCTAATCCAGGAGGAGTAAATGCTGCAAGTCACTAAATCAATGCAATCTGCTGGGTTTCCTTTGATTGAAAAACATTTAACCAGTTTGAATAATAAACTGAACTTGACTGCATTGTTTGATAAGTAGGATCAATTGGAATGAATGTACTTGGCTTGGAATCTGTCTGTATGATTAAAATTGCTGTAATGTGGCTTGAGACAATGTGTTGTGAATTTAAGCTATATAAATAAACTGAACTGAATTACATCACATTTATTATTAAGATGTTTTCCTGGCAAAGGAGGAACAATTTGAGTTGAACATAAGATATATATTTTGTACCTTCAAACAGAGAGTACGGTCTGTCTGGGATGCGACAGCCATGAGCCCCATAGTCCAAACACCACTCAGCAAACTAGAGGAAGGAAATCACAATAATAGGTCAACAACTGCTACATATCAAGTCTTTAAAAAATAGTTCAATGCTGTTCCTGATCCACTGCCTTACCTTGCATGCTCGATACAAGTACTTCTTCTCCTGGTTGAGCTTATAAAGGGTTAAGAAGGCATAGCCATTGCCGGCGGTGCCATGACAGATACCATAGCCTTTTCTTAGCAAGCCCCGCTGCCAGATGACCTCAGCACAGTCCGCTGCCTCCTTCAGGTATTTCTCCTCTTTGAACACCTACCAGGACACAGTCAGTGACACACAAAAAAAAATCAGCTTATATCAAGAGGTTCAACCCAAAGCAGAGAAAATAATAATTTGGTCGATTCAGCTGTTCAATATAAAAGCATCTTCCTGACAGGCTGTTAGTGTACTCCACCTACAGGTACATTTTTGGTTCCTCATTTCAGAAAGTGAAACATATATAATATGGATTCATTAAACAGAGTGAAATATTTTAAGTCTTTATTTCCCAATTTAATTTTGATGATTATGGCTTACAGAGAATGAAAACACAAAACTTTGTGTTTTCAGAAAATTTGAATATTAGGTAAGATTAAAAAACAAACAATATTTTGAACAAAAATGTCAGGCTTCTGAAAAGTATGTGTATTTCCATGCACTCAGTACTTGGTTGGGACTCCTTTTGCCTGAATTACTCCATCAATGCAGTGTGGCATAAAGATGATCAGTCTGTGGTTCTGCTAAGGTGTAACAGAAGCCCAGCTTGCTTTGATTGAAGCCTTCGGGCCCTCTATATTGCTGGTTTTGGTGTCTCTAATCTTCCTTTTGACAATACTCCATCACTAGATGGCCATGTTGACTGAGGACTTTAGAAAACACCAGCAGATGACATCCCCACCCCAAACCATCATGTGGAAACGTCAAACTGGACTTCAAGCAACATGGATTCTCTCTGGGACCTTGATTTCCAAATGAAATGCAAACTTTACTTTCATGAAAAGAGGACTTTGAACCACTGAGCAACAGTGCAGTTATTTTTCTCCTTAGTGCAGGTAAGACGCAGGTAGCCCCTGTGAAGGATTCCTCTGTGTGTGGTGGCTCTTGATGCCCTGAGTTACGCCTCAGTCCATTCCTTATAAAGCTCCCTCAAATTTTTGAATGAATTTTGCTTGACAGACCTTTGTATGCTGCGGTTATCCCCGTTGCTGGTGCACCTCCTGGATCAGTGCTTGAGTTCTTTTTGTGTCTCTGCTCTGTTCTCTCAAACCCCCAGTCGGTCATGGCAGATGGCTGCTCACACTGAGTTTTTCCTCTCCACTGTTGCTACATGCATGCTCAGTATGAGGGATTGTTGCAAAGTCAACGCCAGTGACTGTCCACTGTCTCTACATGCTCATCTAGGAGGAGTGAATGCTACAAATCTCTGACTCGATGCAATCTGCTGGGTTTCCTTAGATAGAAAAACGTTTTATCCAATTTGAATAAATAACTGAATCTGACAGCACTGTTCAATGGTTAGGATTAATTGGAATGTATGAACCTGACTTTTGTGAAGTTCCTTGAGACATGTGTTTTGAATTGGTGCTATATAAATAAACTGAATTGAATATGTTTTGATCTCGAGGCCTGCGAACCACATCTGGCCCTGGAATCAATTATCATTGGTCCGCGTGATAATATTTAATTACTATTAGAGCTGACTGGCTAGTATTGCACCCACAGCCATAATACTACGAGTTCCACTATCCACTCCTTGTGCGTTGGGCGCACATGAGTCTCTGGCTCACTCTTATCTGCAGCTTTATGCAGCTATGCACCAACTGACAAGTTTCAACCATCCCTCTCTCCTCACAATATGGCTAAACGAAAAGACTTTGAAAACAGAGGTTGTCAGGACAGGTCGGAGGTCGAGTATATGTTTGCTAATGTAAAGGGCAAACTGTATGCCTTCTGTGCACAGACAGGGTGGCTGTGATGAAACAATGCAATATAAGACGACACTATGAAACGAGACACAACAACAGATACAACACTGTAGACATGAAACAAAGGCTTGGCTTCAGAAGGTAGAATAATGTAAAAAGCCTGGTCTAGAATAATGCCTGGATGTAGCTTTTAAGGCCAGTTTCATTGTTGCAGCAGAAGTTGCAAAATCAGTCTTTACCAATAGAGAGTTTGTGATGAAAGTTTGCGACACCATCTGCCCAAAAAAAGCCATTTTCAAATATGAGCCGGAGCCAAAACACTATTGCTGACTGTGTACTGTGTCAGCTAACTACCAAATGGAACATTTTTCATTGCATAATCACTTGCTGTGGATGAGGGAACACAACTTCTGAGGATTTCCTCAGCCTGGAGCCTAACCCCAAACAAGATGAGACACCAAGTATCTGGCTCAGAGAAGTGGGCATCACAGAGCAGCAAACTGAGTTTTAAAACAATTTATGGGATTAATTGCGATTAATCCATTATTGAAATAATCCTCAACTAATTTAGTAATTGAATAAACATTAACTGGAGTACACATACCATTTACTGAAAGAACAACCCACTAAGAGCAGTAATTAGGCCAAAATTGTACAACAAATATATACATTTAGCATTTGAGATAAAAACCTTTGTATGTAAATATGCCCTATCCAAAACTCACGTAGCATAGTTGTAGCTTCAACTGGTTCAAATTCTGTAAAAAATCTCCTACTAAGCACCTTTCACTATCCAATAACTAATCAATAAGCAAAATAATCATTAGTTGCAGCCCTACTATAAGGCATTTTCAGTTTTTAATGCAGTTTCATTTTTGGTAATTTTTTTTTCTTGCTACTACAGGACATTTGAATTTGAAAAAATATTTTTTGGCTGTTTGTGGAAAAGCATGTTCACTTGAATTTACTCTGGAGAGGTTGCAGATAGAGCTGTAAGAAACTAATGCAGCTTTCATTTATTTTTGACATGTTACTATTTAAAAGTAGTGATTGATGAGGATCTTTCAGACATCACCCACATAATTTTGAACCTAACAGCTTTTACGTTAGCTTTTAAGTCTTTGTTAGTGTATATCACCTCATTGTTGTAATGGGCTTTGTTAGTTCCAGGTTCAGCATGTACGATATGGTAATTTAAAAAAGTTTTCAATAAACATTGAATCGGTCCGGCCCTCGACTTGTACCATTTTTTTTAAAGTTTTGGCCCTCTGTGTCCTTTTCCACTGGCTCCACGTGGCCCGGCTCCACTCTGCTCACTTTGCCAGAGTTTCCATTACTGTTTTTTTTGTACCAGTAACTACTTTTTTCCTCCCTGCTTCTGAGCGGGTCCAACCAGGGCTGAGTCGGGCCTCCATGTGACGTGAACAGATTGCTGTTCACTGATTGGTCATGAAACCAGGAGAAATGAGAAGGTTTTCGATGAGGCAGTGCAGGAAAAGTTAATAAAACTCAAGGTCTACTACAATAAAATGAAGGACCACAATGATCGAAGCGGGTCAAACTGAAATAGAGTTTTACACATCATCGTTCTAAATCAGCAAATCGCACATAAAACCAGCTGTTAAGATGCACAAACATTTTCTCCAAAACACACAAACCAATACAAGCGCTCAGAAATAAACAAGATTTTTTTAATGTGACAATATTGTGACAATGTCACACAGTAACACTGATAGTGGCACAGTGCACAACACTGGCAGCTGGAGGCGGGGCTTTAAGCCATAACTGCAGCCATCAGTGAGGCCATGAAAACGCAACACGTTCCATGCCAGATAGAGAGACCGATCGGTGAAAACCCATTCGGAATTGTCAATAAAAAGAGGCAATAGCTGCCTTTCTGACTCCATAGTGGATCAAGAAAAGAAGAAACTAGCCTGTATAGAGCAGCTGCAATGTTTCTGTGCACATACAACAGCAGGCTGAATCTGTATTTAGTCACAGAATTCAATCTCAGCTGTGACATGAACTAAAAAAGTATCAGTTTAAAAAAGAAATGTTTTTAAATTAGACTGTTGCAACACCGACTTTGCTGAGAAGAACCAGGCCACAGGGAGTCAGTGTTGTGTTTGCAATAGACGGAGTGACTACTTTACTCCTCAGCCATTCCCCATAAACACGGGTCTCACCTTGTAGGCCATGATGAGCATGTGGATGACACCAGGAGCTCCATGACACCAGTGTACCAGCCGGTCACTCTCGTTGCTCAGCGATGAAGGGAAGTTCCCTGATCGAAACCTCTTGTGGCGGACGTAGTCGATGCTGGGCCGAACCAGCTCTGCCAGCATGGTTGGGTGGACTCTCGCTCCAGGCTGAACACAGAAACATACAGGTCACCTTCAAAACTGCTGCTCAGACATGTCTAAAGTTATATAGGGAGAAGAAAAGACAGAAACCAAAAATGGTGATTGTGGACCTAACTGACTTGTGTGACCTAAAATTGTCACAACTCATGATCACCCAGAATTCCTACTACCCTCTTCTTAAATGTGTATATGCAAAGCAAGAGGTACTTTCTATAAACCCGTACAAAATATATTTGATATTAAAAAAGAAATGCAGTAGCCAACTACTGAGGGAAGAGCAGCCACTTGGAGAGATCTGGACAGTGCCCATTATTGGTTAGTTGTAAATGTTCAAGCAAAACACACCTAAACTAATATATTGTCAAACGGTGATAGGTTTGATGAATAACAAAGAGCTACCCCGCTGCACCACGGCCACTGCAGTAGCTGCAACGTGCCTTTGTTGTACAGTTCAGTCCACGTGTGAACGACCGGGACAGCTTTGCTACCTTTCAGATATTACCTGGGATTTTGGAAGAGACTGAGCCCATACCTTCATCCTTCCAGCTGGTGGACGATCACCTGCCTTTGCTTTTGAAAGAGTTTGAGCGTCTCATGGCAGACAAACAAGTTCAGGGCTCCCACTGATTTTGCATTATGGTGAGTTGCATTTTTAATGCACTTTGTTTTTGTAGTGTATCATATTTTAAAGGCATGTTTAAACGTTACCAGAGGAATCAGAGAGTGTTAGGGGGCAGGGAGGATGTTACTAATGTTAGGCTGTTGACGCGAAGTTAGGAAGACGCTGCTAAAGTTGCATACAAGCATACAGTGGATTTACGTTTATAATTACAGGTCCTTCTCAAAATATTAGCATATTGTGATAAAGTTCATTATTTTCCATAATGTCATGATGAAAATTTAACATTCATATATTTTAGATTCATTGCACACTAACTGAAATATTTCAGGTCTTTTATTGTCTTAATACGGATGATTTTGGCATACAGCTCATGAAAACCCAAAATTCCTATCTCACAAAATTAGCATATTTCATCCGACCAATAAAAGAAAAGTGTTTTTAATACAAAAAACGTCAACCTTCAAATAATCATTTACAGTTATGCACTCAATACTTGGTCGGGAATCCTTTTGCAGAAATGACTGCTTCAATGCGGCGTGGCATGGAGGCAATCAGCCTGTGGCACTGCTGAGGTCTTATGGAGGCCCAGGATGCTTCGATAGCGGCCTTTAGCTCATCCAGAGTGTTGGGTCTTGAGTCTCTCAACGTTCTCTTCACAATATCCCACAGATTCTCTATGGGGTTCAGGTCAGGAGAGTTGGCAGGCCAATTGAGCACAGTGATACCATGGTCAGTAAACCATTTACCAGTGGTTTTGGCACTGTGAGCAGGTGCCAGGTCGTGCTGAAAAATGAAATCTTCATCTCCATAAAGCTTTTCAGCAGATGGAAGCATGAAGTGCTCCAAAATCTCCTGATAGCTAGCTGCATTGACCCTGCCCTCGATAAAACACAGTGGACCAACACCAGCAGCTGACACGGCACCCCAGACCATCACTGACTGTGGGTACTTGACACTGGACTTCTGGCATTTTGGCATTTCCTTCTCCCCAGTCTTCCTCCAGACTCTGGCACCTTGATTTCCGAATGACATGCAGAATTTTACTTACATCCGAAAAAAGTACTTTGGACCACTGAGCAACAGTCCAGTGCTGCTTCTCTGTAGCCCAGGTCAGGCGCTTCTGCCGCTGTTTCTGGTTCAAAAGTGGCTTGACCTGGGGAATGCGGCACCTGTAGCCCATTTCCTGCACACTTCTGTGCACGGTGGCTCTGGATGTTTCTACTCCAGACTCAGTCCACTGCTTCCGCAGGTCCCCCAAGGTCTGGAATCGGCCCTTCTCCACAATCTTCCTCAGTGTCCGGTCACCTCTTCTTGTTGTGCAGCGTTTTCTGCCACACTTTTTCCTTCCCACAGACTTCCCACTGAGGTGCCTTGATACAGCACTCTGGGAACAGCCTATTCGTTCAGAAATTTATTTCTGTGTCTTACCCTCTTGCTTGAGGGTGTCAATAGTGGCCTTCTGGACAGCAGTCAGGTCGGCAGTCTTACCCATGATTGGGGTTTTGAGTGATGAACCAGGCTGGGAGTTTTAAAGGCCTCAGGAATCTTTTGCAGGTGTTTAGAGTTAACTCGTTGATTCAGATGATTAGGTTCATAGCTCGTTTAGAGACCCTTTTAATGATATGCTAATTTTGTGAGATAGGAATTTTGGGTTTTCATGAGTTGTATGCCAAAATCATCCGTATTAAGACAATAAAAGACCTGAAATATTTCAGTTAGTGTGCAATTAATCTAAAATATATGAATGTTAAATTTTCATCATGACATTATGGAAAATAATGAACTTTATCACAATATGCTAATATTTTGAGAAGGACCTGTATATTTAGAGTATACTACAATTTGTATGATGATTGTATAATTTTATTTTGTTGTATTTATCTGTTGCCACCTAAAGGCTGGTCCATGCACATATTCTCTGATGTTAAATCGGTCTGTGGCGCAAGAAAAATTGGGAAACAATGATGTAAACATAGAAGAAAGTGTTCTCTCATGTTCGACTGCATGCAACACATGTGGCTGAAACACTGCGTATCATCCTATGCATACGGACCCCACTGTGACACGTGATTCTGGAAGCATCATGCTGTGGGGATGCTTCAGCAAGGACAGGGAAGCTGGTCATAGTTGATGGAAAGACAGAGGGAGCTTAATACAGGGCAGGTTTTCTGTACAGGTCAAATAAAACCTGTTGGAGGCTGCAAAAGACTAGGTGAAGGTTTATCTTCTATCAGGAACAATACTCTCAACACAGCCTGAGCTGAAAAGGAATTGTTCAATCAAGGTCCAGAAATAAATCCAATTGAAAATCTGTGACAAGACTTATAAATTGATGTTCAAAGAAGCTCTCTACCCAATCAGACAAAGCTTAAGCTATTTGCAAAGATAAATGAGACAGCCTAAAAGACTTGCACCAGCAAATGCAGAAAGTCCATTCTACAAAGTATTGAGTCTGGCAGTTAAATACAAATGCATGCACACTTTTCAAGATTTATTTGTAAAACAAAATCAGTACCAATGTGTTCTTTTCATTCCTCTTCACAAATTGAAATCCATTTTGTTTATCACATAGAATCCTGACAAAATACATTGAGGTTTGGTTTTGACAAGGTACAAGGGGTGTAAATACATTTCTAAGACACCATAAAACCTGTTTTTACAGATTTCTATAAACTGGCTCAAACTTCTGTTTGAAGGGGTACTTCTGTTACTCTGTACTCTTTCTGGCCAAAACTGGCATTTGTTTTAACCGAGAACAATTCCAGTGATTGATAGAATATGGAAGTGGTCTCTATGATGACGGGTATTTTAACTTACATCCATTTCTAATTCTATGTAGAGAATGAATAATGGCCTGAAAACCGCTGAATCAATAGCAACTAATAAGACAACCTAACCATATTTATGTATCAAAATCGTAAACGTCTCACTAAATAAACTATATTATTACATTTCTTTAAAGGCTCATTAATCAACAATCAATTCTGAAGGGATACATTTCTGTTACCTACACCTGACAGTGTGTGAGGAGGTCAACGTTTTTCAGATTTCACTGACATAATTTGAACATTTTCTGAAAATATACAACCAAATCCAGGAGAACAGCTCAGGTTTGAGGTTTTTCTTACCTGCATTAGCATGTAATAAATGCCAGCGAGGCCATGGGCAGCACCAATGTACTGCTTCTTGTGCCATTCGTAGAGAAGAGGGCAGCAATCTGTCTTCTTCTCCTCTGCTGACATGTTCTTTCCCGATCTGACAATGGCCGTCACCACCTACAGGTTAAGAGAAAATGGACAAACATAAAGCACTGGGCCAACTATATTCCACCAGAACTTTTAACATTTGACACAGATATAGACTTTAAACCCTACCAGCAAAATGCTAGATCTTTATTAGGGCAAATATTTTAAATTAATGTTACAACTTGATTGTTATCCTCAGATCTTTTCATCAGGACGAAGCTCAACCAATTAGCTTTCAGCTGTTCAGAAAACAGTAAATGGCAATTGAAAGGTTGCAATGAATGCTGATGCGGACTTCACAAAAACTATATGCTGCTATTAAAAAGTACAAATGTCATTTTTCTTGTTAATAAAACAATATCCTTATTGTTTGTAACTAAAGTTAAAATTCAGAAAAAGAGAAAAAAAGGCAGTTTCTCAGGTTTAAACACATTGTATTATATATGTTAACCACCATCTACAAAGCTTTTGCTTTATCTTCTGTTGCAGACATGCTGCTTAAAAAGCAATCGACTCCCTCTCTTGGATAGAAAGATTGGTTGAATTAATCTGTTTGCAGCTTGAATAAAACCCTAAGAACCAGCTAAAGCCAATGGGATTTGGCCTCAATGGGCTGAATTTAATTGAGGAGCTCTGTATGTGAACTTATAGTAACCCGCTTCAGTGGTTAACTCATTTATCGGTGGACTGTAAGAGAGTTAGGCGACACAAGGTCAGAACATGGGCAGGAACAGAACTGGCTCTGAGACTCTGGATCAGTCTAATGTGTTCATGTCAGTGTTATATGCTAACAAACACAAATTCAATTTAATTCAATTCAAAAATACCTCAATAATCCAAAAGGGAAATTAAATTTTATTGTAACTCATATTAGTTGGCTTAGAGTTGAAGACGCTGATGGCTGTTGGCAGGAAGGATATCCTCAGTACTACGGTGAATCTGAAGAAGCCTCTGACTGAAAACACTGTGTTGTTGTATGATAGTCTCATGAAGAGGATGCTGAGCGTTGTTCGTCAGAGGGTGTCAGTGCTTGCTGACCAGTCTTGCCCGTCATCCAGCTGGATACCCAAGTACTTGTAGGTTCCTAAAAACCTCCACATCAACCCCTTCAATAGAGATCAGCTACAGGGTAGGCCTGGTTCTTCTAAAGTCCACGAGCAGTTCTTAAGTTTTGAAAGTATTCAGCTGCAAGTGGTTGGCTAAGCACCACACTGTAAAGTCTTCAACCAGGCTCCAGTACCGCCTCTCAATATTCTCTTACAAAGGCTTGAACATCAGGGGATCATCTGCTTAGCTGTCATTCTCTGCCAGGTGAAGCCAATAAAGGAGCTACTACTGCCATTAATGTTTTACTTTTCTTTGACATAGAAGTACTCCTCGATCAGTGGTTGAGTTCTTTTTGTGTCTCTGCTCTGTTCTCTCAAACCTCCAGTCGGTCGTGGAAGATGTCTGAAAACACTGAGCCCGGTTCTGGTTCTGCTGGAGGTTTCTTCCTGTTAAAAGGGAGGTTTCCTCTCCACTGGCGCTACATGCATGCTCAGTATGAGGGATTGCTGCAAAGTAAATGGCAGCGACTGTCCACTGTCTCTACATGCTCATCCAGGAGGAGGGAATGCTGCAAGTCCCTGACTGGATGCAATCTGCTGGGTTTCCTTAGATAGAAAAGCTTTTAACCAACCCGAATAATAAACGGAATCTGACTGCACTGTTTGATAGTTAGGATTAAATGGAATGTCTGAACCTGACTTGAAATCTGCATGATTAGACTGAATTAACTTTGTAAAGTGCCTTGAGATGGCATGTGTTGTTAATTGGCTCTATATAAATTAGCTGAGCCGAATTGAATATCTGAGCTGCAGAGATGACACCTAACAGGAACAGGTCCTGGATTAGAGAATCTGTTGTTAACAAGCACTGCTAATCTAACTTCTTTTTGTATAGTCAGAAAGCCGGGCAGAGACACGTTGGAGTCAGGGATATGATCCTGCAGCCATGTTTCAATCAAATACATAATACTGCATTCCTAATAGCCTGTCTGGGTCCTTTCTAGACTTGCAGTTTATCCAAATTGTTTGCCAAAGATCTTACATTGCTCATTATGATCGATGGAAGTGATGGTTTGAACTTCCATCCTATCTCTCTCCTGTTTGCTCCTGCTCTGCATTTACAACACCTCCTTTTCAACTTATCTAGCACTATATTCGAGGTATTATCTGAGCTTTGGAGATGTTGATCAGCTGCTCTTAGTTGTAATAAACCCAACATGTTGCTAAAGTTATGCATCAAAACTGAACAGAAGTAAAAGAGTATCAGCAAAATTCTTCCAGCTGCAGAGCTGCCAAAACCAGAGGGAAAAATCCTCGAAAAAAAGCCATGTTTCAGCCTGAAAAGCAGGAATAACAGGTTTTTTTTAAAGAATTTGCTGTCACCTTGAGTAACGCAATTTGAGGTCAAAAGCTCTGAAAGAAACATGTGGCATCTTTTAAATCTGGGATTTTGACAGCAAATCTGGCCCCTATTAACACAGTCTACCAAATTAAATATTAATCCTTTCATGTTCAGTCTTTTTCATACTGGATTCTTGTAATTTCTGTTTCAGTTTATCTTAACTGAATTCCAAATGTCATTTAAAGGCACTTTAGGAGGCAACATGGTCCAACTCATACCCTGTTCAAACTAAATGAATGATCCAGTTTCACCACAATTCAATCAGAGTACCATAGAAATTGTCAACTGATGGTCCATGAACCACATATCTGGTCTGTTAACCTAATCCATTTGGCAAGAACTGGACAGAGAAATTATCAACATTTTCCAGCCAGTCAACATAAGCCCTACCAGAGTGAGCTGAAACTCTTTGATAGAGATCATTACTCAGAAGGCTAGATGTGGCCATGAGACTTCAGCATTAACCAAGCAAAGATGCTCTAAAGGTCACAGAGTTGGGAGAATCATCATGACATTAGCGAGAGAAGTGAGGAAAATGTGGCTTTATGGCAACTGATAGTCACACCATAAAATAAAACTGTATTTATAGAGCAATTGGTGGCCTCACATTAGCCTTATTTTGTAGAAAGTTATGTTTTTTTCTTGTGTCACACAAAAACAAAAGCTAAATTAATATTCTAAAGTTATGCAAAATAGCACAAATGTTCAAAGCTGTATAACACATCTACTATGTCTCACTGCTTTTCCTCACTGCATGGAAATGTCAGAATCTATTTCATGGTTGTGTTTGTACAAAGGCCAGATTAAGCCAAAATACAAACCTTCACCTGAAGCTCCAACACAAAGACTGGAATAAAAACTGAATATCTTCCAAACAGTACCAAAAGGAGTAAAAGAAAGAAAATGTGGATGTTTAGAGAACAATGTTTGTAATAATCCTCCTGGCCGATAAGCCACTATTAAGGGTCAAATAACTCAAAGACAAATGTAAAAGGGAGTTGTTTTTTGAAGCCTGTAGGGTTCTGCTGGAACATGTCAGCTAGAGATAGAAATGATGAACAACGCAGTGCTGCAGCAGGCCTTAAATCTTCTCATCTTTATTCTCTTAGTCCTAATAATCTCTAACCTATTCCACCAGAAAACAAAAGATGCTGTGGGTGATTACTAGGGCTGAAACAATTAGATTAATCCATTATTGAAATAATCATCAAATAATTTAGTAATTCAATAATTGGGAGTATACAGACTCTAAAATATGCCATTAGCTGAAAGAACGACCCACTCAGAGCAGTAATTAGGCCAAAACTGTAAAAAAATAAATAAACATTTTGCATTTAAGATGCAAGATGATTACAAACCTTTGTCTACAGCAGTGTTTAGCCACTCAGTGATACTATAATCTATCCTTGCATGTTTAGAGGGATCTTCAATGAGGCTTTAATACATGTAGAGGCTGTAGGTAAAACCTTTGGTATGGATACATGTTACGCTCCTATACAGTCACAGCAAAAAACTGTTTTATGGTTTTATGTATCAGCACAAGATAAAAGGATTTTAATGTTGTCCTAAGTGTACATAATTTAAAGAGATTCCACATTGTCATATTCATAAAACATAGTCGCGTGGCTCCAAGATAAGATGGCAGCTGATGTTAAACTATTGACCATAAGTGAGCCTCACCTTTGTAATTATGCCCTCATCCACAGTATCAGCTCCAATTTCCTTGTTAACATAGAGCAGAGCAAACAGGTATCCAACCCGACCATACAGCAGTTCATCTGGCATCTCGGCGTCTGGACTTAGAACCGAGCGCTGCAGCTGCAGGAGCCTGAAGGAGACCCAAAGGCTTTGGTAAAGGTATCATTTAGGACCAAACCAGCTAAAACAAAACAGAGACCTTCATTTGGAATTCAACATAAAAAGAAGATATTCCACATTTTACACATGAACTAAGACAGAGGTCTGCAACCTGCAGCTCTAGAGCCTCATGTAGCTCTTATAAAACTACAAGTTTTCAGTTATAAAATTAAGAGGTGCGGTTTTAGCAGTTCTTCTGTATCTGCTCTTGACAAATTTTATTTTGTAGCAGCATGGGCAAACGTGGCTCTTTAAACTAAAAAGGTTGCTCCCCTGAACTAGAGCTGGACAAGATCAGAATGTTTTAGGTCGGCGTACCCTTTTGATTGGCTGAATTATGCACATCAGCTTTAACACATCATATATAAACCTCAAAGAAATATTGATGGTTGCAGTTTGTGGTTGGAAACTGAATTTACCTTCAAATTTATTTCATCACACAGATTTTACTGAAATAATAGAAGTGTGTAAGGTGGTTGTCAGTAATAGTTACTGTTGGTTTTCTCAAATTAGGGCCAAATATGTAGTAAAACTGTATTAAAAAGAAAGTTTGGTTATGTGGAAGTTGGAGTTTACATGGCTTTCTGTCTCAATTGGAGGTTTAGAAAAGTTTCAAGGTTTGACTATTTTATTGGCGCAGTAAAAACATCGGTCCATGTGTGGACAGATGTGTTAATATGTCCTCTCTAGGACAGAGGACAGATTCAAATTCAGGTGTACCAGCAGCATAGTGACAAGTAAATGGAAGCATGCAGATCAACAAAAAGGTAAAAAATATAAAAGCAACAAACTAAGAATAAAAACTGTACAAAAAGAAAGAAAATGTACAGCATAAGTAAAACAGACTTTTATTAAAAACACAGTTATTAAAAATATCATACTTAGAACTCAGAGCTGTGTTCCTCACCAGCAAGGTTTAATAATTAAGTCTGCTAATTATTTTCCAGAGAAAACTATGTTTTTTACTATTTCATTCAAAGTTGTGTTATCCTTTTTTGTTAACATAAAAACATGATAAATAAACAATTAGATGATTTTGGGAAACATATAAGAAAGAAGGTGTAAAGGTTCATCTTGAGTGTTTTATCTTTTCCAGTCATCTAAATCAGATACACAGTTCCTGTTTTTTTTTTGCAGTGGCAGATTTATTTGCTCTTCTAAAAGGGAGCAAAACCCTAAAATCAACTGACAAAAAAACTCACATTCTCAATAAAAAGTTCAAATCATACAACTTTGGCCTTTTTAGATATTAAAAGGAGGCTAAAAATAAATAAGAAAGGGCCTCATATGGAGTACAAAAATATTTAAGCGTTTTGAAAAACAATTAATTTATTTTTTTGACTTGATATAGACTCATTGGTCTACAAAGAAAATCCAGTCCGACAACCATTCAGCAGGTAAACCCATATAGAGCAGTTCTAACATCAGATCACAGATGTTTCAGGTGGAAAATTCAATTAAATTCAATTCAAAAATACTTTATTAATCCTAAAGGGAAATTAAATGTTGTTGTAGCTCATTATGAAGGTTTCTTCAAAGAGCCGTTGTAGATGCTGATGGCTGTGGGCAGGAAGGATCTCCTGTAGCGCTCCGTCTTACAGCAGATCTGAAGAAGCCTCTGACTGAAGACACTGTTGTTGTAGGACAGTCTCATGAAGAGGATGCTCAGGGTTCTCCATAATGTGCTTCATTTTATGAAGAATCCATCTTTCCACAATGATCTCCAGAGGTTCCATAGGAGTCCCCAGAACAGAGCCAGCCTTCTTTATCAGCTTGTTGAGTTTTTTTAAGTCCCTGCCTCTGATGCTGCTTCTCCAGCAGATTATGGCAGAAGAGATCACACTCTCCACAACAGACTTGTAGAAGATATGCAGCATCTTGCTGCAAACACCAAAGGACCTAAGCTTCCTCAAGAAGTACAGTCTGCTCTGTCCCTTCTTGTAGATGGCTTCACAGTTGCATCTCCACTCTAGTTTGTTGTCCAGGTGAACACCGAGGTATTTATACTCCTCCACCACCTCCACTTCTACTCCCATGATAGAAATAGTTTTTGACTTAAAATAGTTTTTCTCTTAAAATCTACAATCATCTCCTTTGTTTTAGTCACGTTCAAAATGAGATGATTGTTTCCACACCATGCCACAAAGAGGTCCACCACCTTCCTGTACTCAGCTTCTTGTCCATCTCTGATCCACCCTACGACTGCAGAATCATCCGAGTATTTCTGCAGATGACAGGAGACTGTCTTGTACTGGAAGTCTGAGATGTACAGAGTGAAAAGGAATGGTGAGAGTACAGTCCCCTGTGGTGCGCCTGTGCTGCTGACTACCTGGTTAGACTCATAACCCTTCAGTCTCACAAACTGTGGTTTGTTTGTCAGGTAGTCTTTGATCCAGGAGATTGTTGAGGCCTCCACCTGAGTCTTCGGGAGTTTCTGACAAAGCAAATCAGGTTGGATTGTATTAAATGCACTGGAGAAATCAAAGAGCGTGATCCTCACAGTGCTGCTGGCTTTGTCCAGATGGCAGTGGGTTTGTTGAAGCAGGTGTATAATGGCATCTTCAACTCCAACTCCACAGCAATAAGCAAACTGAAGGGGGTCCTGATGGTTTACTGTTTGCTTACTCAGGTGGGCCAACAGGAGTCTCTCTAGGACCTTCATGATGTGAGATGTCAGGGCAACAGGTCTATAGTCATTGAGGACTGATGGGTGAGTTTTCTTTGGTACCGGAACAAGACAGGAGGTCTTCCACAACACCGGAACCTTCTTCTGGGCCAGGCTAAGGTTGAAGAGGTGCTGCAGAATCCCACAGAGCTGCTCTGCACAGGCCTTCAGGACTCTAGGGCTGACATGATCTGGACCTGCAGCCTTATTCCGATTCAGTCTCTCCAGTTGCATCTTCACTTGACTTCTTGAGACACACAGGTGGAAGGGGGAAGCAAAGGAAGCATCAGCATCTTCTGATATGGTTAAAGGCAAACATGTAGAAGCAGAAGGGTCTAGGGCTGAGGTGGAAGATAAAAAATGTGAGGTGTTACTGGACAGTTGTGGGTCCTGTGGGTCAAAGAAGGGTGGAATGTCTGTTTGGCTGTGAGCAGGAGAAGAGAATGCAAAGCTTGTTTCTGAACTGAACCTATTGAAGAATGTGTTCAGTTCATTGGCTCTGTCCAGACCTTCATCGGTCCGATCATCCCTCTGCCTGAAGCCCGTGATCTTCTTCATCCCTGTCCTCACATCTGTGATATTGTTTTGCTGGGGCTTGCTCTCCAGCTTCTTCTTGTACACCTCCTTGGTGTCTCTTATCTTGCTTCTGTAAACTCCTCAATAATTATCTGTCTCCCTCTCTGAAGGCTCTTTTTTTCTTGTTAAGCAAGTCCTTCAGGTCACTGGTGATCCAAGGTTTGTTATTGGGGAAGCATCTCACGGTTCTGGTGGGGATGATGTTATCCACACAGAAGTTTATATAGTCGGTTACACACTCAGTCATGGCATTGATGTCCTCTCCATGTGGCTGGCACACTGCGTCCCAGTCTGTAGCCTCAAGGCAACCTTGCAGAGCTTCTTCAGCTTCCTGTGACCATTTTCTCACAGTCCTCTTTATTACAGGTTGCCTCTGAACAAGGGCCTTATATTTCGAGCAGAGAAAAACAAGCTTGTGATCTGATTGGCCTAGAGGAGGTCTTGCTGTAGAGATGTATGAGTCCTTCACATTTGCATAAAACAAATCCAATGTTTTGTTTTCTCTGGTAGAGCAGCTGACAAACTGTTGAAATGTTGGAAGTGTAGCAGAGAGAGAAGCATGGTTAAAATCACCAGAAATTGCCACAAAAGTAATGGACACACTGAAGTTAGCATATCAAATGCTGACCTCAACAGGAACATGTTAGAATGATTAACAATCACTGTCACTCTAAACTATAATTATGGGATGCTCTGAAGAGAAATCTAAACTTGAATGTATTTAAGAGCCATCAGACTGGGCAGAAACAGCGGCACAGGAGGCTGGGTTGTTGTTCATCCAGTAATATTCAAAAACCTTTAATGTTACTGAAATGTTTATTATTTCAGTAACTCAGGTGACATTTTTCTACACACTGATGCTTTCAAGCCTTTTTTCTAGTAATTAAGATGTTTTTCTGCTTCCAACTAATGAAAACACAACATTTAAGATCAGAATATTGTATCAGACCAATAAAAGAACATTTTGATACAGAAATGTGGGCTAAACGAAATTATGTTTAATACCTGCTGAAAGGTTATTTTCAAAAGGTACTTTTGAGAAACAAGCCTCATCTGAAAGCCTTTTCTAGTTTATTATAAATGACAATATATTTATTTCAATACAAAGAATAAGAAAAGGATTCCAGTCACAGTTGCCCTTTGCTGTTATTATTTATTTATTTCATTCTTTTCTTTTGTATATTTTTTATAGCACATCTAAACTCTTGTGAGAATGACAGTTAGAAGGACCAAACATACCACTAGGTGGCGATAATAGACCAAAAACATAATTATTGCTCTACTTTGAGTTCCCACCAGACGACAGAGCTCCTCATCCTAACTCTGTGTCAGCGCCGGACCACACTGTAGAGAAAGCTCATTACAGCTACTCATCAGGGACTTGGTTCTTCAGCCATTATCTCATCACATTACAATAGTTGACAGTTAGAAGGATCAGTCTGCTTCACAACCACAAACAACTGCAGTACTGTCATTACTGCATACAAAGCATTATTCTACATAAACCCTTGTTTGTGCATCTTTTGTTTCATTCTTCATCACATGTTGGCATTCTCATGAAAACATGAAGGAGTTAAGTGTGTGGGCCGGTCTCTCAGTCCTGCTCCACTATTAAACAACAGGGGTATCATGCACAAAGGGCAGCTTGTTGTGAAGTAAAGTGGTGTCCACGGCAGGTGTTCTCAGTGATGTTCACCAGTATTTCTTTCATCTTTGTGTTTTTTCCATAAAATTAAGAAAATAAATGTTGTTTGTTTGGTGTGTAACAGACACACTGAGGCCTGGACACTTTAAGCAGCTCATATACAGTACAGACCAAAAGTTTGGACACACCTTCTCATTCAAAGAGTTGTCTTTATTTTCATGACTATGAATATTGTAGCATCACACTGAAGGCATCAAAACTATGAATAAACACATGTGGAATTATATACTGAACAAAAAAGTGTGAAACAACTGAAAATATGTCTTATATTCTAGGTTCTTCAAAGTAGCCACCTTTTGCTTTGTTTACTGCTCCGCACACTCTTGGCATTCTGTTGATGAGCTTCAAGAGGTAGTCACCTGAAATGGTTTTGACTTCACAGGTGTGCCCTGTCAGGTGTAATAAGTGGGATTTCAAGCCTTATAAATGGGGTTGGGACCATCAGTTGTGTTGTTCAGGAGGTGGATACAGTGAATAGACTGTTAGAATTTGTATTATGGCAAGAAAAAAGCAGCTAAGTCAAGAGAAACGAGTGGCCATCATTACTTTAAGAAATGAAGGTCAGTCAGTCTGAACAATTGGGAAAACTTTGAAAGTGTCCCCAAGTGCAGTCGCAAAAACCATCAAGCGCTACAAAGAAACTGACTCGCAAGAGGACCGCCCCAGGAAAGGAAGACCAAGAGTCACCTCTGCTGCGGACGATAAGTTCTGCTAGGAAACCACAGGCAACAAGCAGAAGAGACTTGTTTGGGATAAGGAACACAAGGAATGGACATTAGACCAGTGGAAATCTGTGCTTTGGTCTGATGAGTCCAAGTTTGAGATCTTTGGTTCCAACCACTGTGTCTTTGTGCGGCGCAGAAGAGGTGAACGGATGGACTCTACATACCTGGTTCCCACCGTGAAGCATGGAGGAGGAGGTGGGATGGTGTGGGGTTGCTTTGCTGGTGACACTGTTGGGAATTTATTCAAAATTGAAGGCATACTGAACCAGCATGGCTACCACAGCATCTTGCAGCGGCATGCTATTCCATCCAGTTTGGGTTTAGTTGGACCATCATTTATCTTTCAACAGGACAATGACCCCAAGCACACCTCTAGGCTGTGTAAGGGCTAATTGACCAAGAAGGAGAGTGATGGGGTGCTGCGCCAGATGACCTGGCCTCCACAGTCACCGGACCTGAACCCAATTGAGATGGTTTGGGGTGAGCTGGACTGCAGAGTGAAGGCAAAAGGGCCAACAAGTGCTAAGCATCTCTGGGAACTACTTCAAGACTGTTGGAAAACCATTTCAGGTGACTACCTCTTGAAACTCATCAACAGAATGCAAAGAGTGTGATCAAAGCAAAAGGTGGCTACTTTAAAGAGCCTAGAATATAAGATATATTTTCAGTTGTTTCACACTTTTTTGTTCAGTATATAATTCCACATGTGTTAATTCATAGTTTTGATGCCTTCAGTGTAAAGCTAAAATATTCATAGTCATGAAAATAAAGAAAACTCTTTGAATGAGAAGGTGTGTCCAAACGTTTGGTCTGTACTGTAAGTCACAACATGGGGAGTAGTCACATAGTCCACCACTCACCTCGACACACAGTCTTTACTCTCTACACTGTTGTTTAGCTTGTGGTGGACCACAGCACCAACAGCCAGAGGCCCTGCATCGCCACACAGGAAAGTCACTCTCCGACCATTCAGAATCCTCATGGCCCTCTTCACATAGTCCAGCGCCCTCTGCAGGTGGGAGCCCTCAGAGGAGATGCGGTGCAGCTGAAGGTACAGCAAGGCAATGCCTGCAGTAGGAGAACAATAATGAACTGCTATAATCATGAAGTACAGGCGGTAATTAAAACCTTGGTTTAGAAACTGTGTTTCTAACTTTCTAACACTTAGAAAGTGTTCCTGCAGAGATCACATTTTGTGCAAATTTGCAACTAAATCCATTATTCTGATCCAAAATGGTTAGACAAGCAAGTAACTGGTTTAGTCAAAAGCTGTGTCTCCATCCAGCAGCTGCATCGTTAAAAGGCTGCATCTGAAGGTAGAAAACATCACAGTGGCACAACGAAGGACGTACAAATTCAAAGGCTCCCCTAAATGAAGCCTTCGAAATATGGCCTTCTTCTCTGAAAGATGAGTCTGGTAGATTATATGAGGCCTGAAATTTTTTATTCAGTGCACCAAGTGGAGGGCTGCTGGCAAATAAAACTCGCTGCACAGGTTACATGTTGGAGTAAAGATGCCTTAAACTGAAGAACTTGGCTTAATATAACCAGAAAAGCTTGTGATCCAGACTTTAAAGATTCAAGAGACCTTAACACCCAAAGTTGTTCCAACTTAGTTAAGAGACATTAGAGAACCAGTCTGATGTGTTTACTGCACCTCAGCTGCTATCAGACATGTAGATAAATGAAGTATTAAAAGCAGAGGCTCAGAGGTTTAGTGTTACATTTACTATGAAAAATGTTCTAGTAAAAAGTTGAGCATGAATAAACATCACTGTTTTCTGGTATTGCTCAACTAGAAAAGCTCTATTAAGCACTGAATGAATACAGTGTTGGTCTGAGGATGAGTGCTGTTTAACAGATATTTGCTCACACTTCCGTGGTGATAAAAAATGTTTTACTGAACGTGAGGAAGCATATGCAGACTGCATCACTTATAAATCTGGGATCAAACCTTTTCAAAAATAATTTTAAGGCAAATTTATTCTGTTTATTGTGTGAATGCTGAAGGCACTTTTTAACTCTTTTTTTGGCACCTATCTCCTCCTTCATACTTTGTGCTATTTCAGCCATTCAACTTTTAAAATGTTCAGGTCATTTAGGACATTACGGCTATGACTTTTGGTATTAATACTTTTTATACTTTTTAAAATATTCAGCTTTTTGTGCCGATTTGTGGCCTATTGAAATGAATGGAAAATCTTAAACATTCCGCAAAATTCAGCTAAAACTTTGTGCGCTTTCACAGCTTACTATTTCTGCATACTTTCAGCTAGAAACACCATTCAACTTTTAAAATGTTCACAAGACATTAAGCTATCTTCAAATGATTCAGCTTTTTTATATCTATTACGGTTCTTCTACAATTGCCATTCAAATTTTAGGCAAGATTCTTGACGTTTTTGATTTTATAATGTAATCCTATGGCGGAATTCGTTGGTAGTGTAAACTAGGTTTTTGAATAACCTGAGAAAGAACAAACAAACTCTCCTCACTCTCTCAATTTTCACTCTACTGGCACAAATTATGTATCAAAACGTAGGATGCTCTTTCGCGATTCAGAAAATGTCACCCTCATTAATGTGGGACTAACGGATTTCACGCAACACGCCCGGGAGCAACGCAAAGTCAACACACCCTGAATGGAAAACCTATAGGAATTTCAGAAAAAATTAGAGCAAAACATCCTTAAACTCACATGTTTTCGAATCGCCGCCTTTTGTAAACCGTTCAAGTTAGAGACATGAGCTTTGCACCAATAAATCTTCAGACCTTGCTGGCGCTATCAATGAAGGAATTGTTTTGATACCTTTCATCGTTTTGTCATAAAAAAGGTTTGTTTAGGAGTACCAAATCTGTCCTTCCCAAAATAGCTTGAAATTTCAAAATTTCAAAATTATCCACTTTTCTACACTGTCATATCTCCTACACGGATTTATGTAGAAACATGAAAATCTTCAGGATTGTTCACCGATTATTCATCCCTGCTGATACCTACGGTGCAAACATTTGGATACCTTTTATCGTTTCCCCGTGAAGTAGGTTTGTTTGACAGTGAAAAATTCACCTTCACTCAGGTTAAAAATGGTCAAAATGATCCACTTTTTCACAGGGTCACACCTCCCAGACAGATTTTTATAGAAAATTGAGAAGCTCCATGATTGTTCAGCAAGGCCTGCTGATTAATACAGTGCATGAATCAAATTGATAGCCCTTATAGTTTCCGAGGTATTAGACGGTATTGGAGAGCATGTTCAGGCATTTTTGTGTTTTTCTCCATTTTTCCCTTTTTTTCACCTAGTGTTGTGCCTTTATTATTATATTTTCAATGAAAATGTGTTAATATTCTTGTTCCCCTGTCCGTTCTGAGAAAAACGGTCCACGAATGACGTTGATAGTCCCTACGGTTTCCGAGTTATGGGCAGTAGTTGGGGAGCATGTGCCACCATACCATGATGAAACACAAAGTGTGGTGCTGCATGAGTGAGAAACAGCAGCTGTTGGGCGCTCATTAATTACCATAGCAACAAAACACAGCTGCCAGTGAACTTAAGTAACCTCTGAAAGAGAGTGGCTCTGAGGCTGAGCTCAGGCCAGAAGCTTCCATGAGTGTTCACAATAAGTCAGTCATAGCTGACAACCACACTAGATTTTCAAAATAAGACCTACACATACTCTACAAAATAAAAGCCTTTTTTTCACACTGAAAATCAACCTTCCATATTTACAAATGATTTTTTAAAGCTGATAATAGCATACACAATGATTTCAGACGAGCAAGCAGGTTCTATATGACTAATGGAAATAACCCAGACTTGAAAGAACAAACCTGATAGATTTTCAAAATAAGACAAAATATGCTCTACAAAATAAAAGCCTTTACATTTTAAACAATAGAAAACTGCAGCACTAGGCTTCACACTAATGTTGGAGCTCATCCAGTGTAGGAAATAGGACCAGGTCAGCCCTTTAAAAGAAGGCTTAGTGAAATTTTCAAAATAAAAGCCTCAATCTTCCATAGTTACTAATGATTTTTTAAGCTGATAATAGCATAGACAATGATTTTAGAACAACTAATTGAACTAACCCAGACCTGAAAGGAGAACATTGCTGGACTTTCAAAATAAGACAAAACATGCTCTACAAAAAAAAAAAAAGTCTTTACCTTTTAAACTATATATCATTGCAGGACTGGGCATTACACTACTGTTGGAGTTCACCCAGTGTTGGAAATGGGACTATGCTGGTCCTTTGAAATAAGGCTTACTGAAACTTTCAAAATAAAAGCCTCAGCGTTCCATAGTTTGTATTAATTTTTTAAGCTGATAATAGCATACACAACGATTTCAGAAAAGCAAACAGGTTCTTTATATCTAGTGGAAGTACGCCAAACCTAAAAGGACAACTATACTAGACTTTCAAAACAACACTTAGACATACAGCACAAAATAAACGCCTTCATATTTCACACAGCGATAATTGCAGCATTGGTCTTAATACTATTGCTGGGACTCTGATCTACTTTATCTAAATTTCTTCCGAAATTTTCTAGTATACAGGTCCTTCTCAAAATATTAGCATATTGTGATAAAGTTCATTATTTTCCATAATGTCATGATGAAAATTTAACATTCATATATTTTAGATTCATTGCACACTAACTGAAATATTTCAGGTCTTTTATTGTCTTAATACGGATGATTTTGGCATACAGCTCATGAAAACCCAAAATTCCTATCTCACAAAATTAGCATATTTCATCCGACCAATAAAAGAAAAGTGTTTTTAATACAAAAAACGTCAACCTTCAAATAATCATGTACAGTTATGCACTCAATACTTGGTCGGGAATCCTTTTGCAGAAATGACTGCTTCAATGCGGCGTGGCATGGAGGCAATCAGCCTGTGGCACTACTGAGGTCTTATGGAGGCCCAGGAGGCTTCGATAGCGGCCTTTAGCTCATCCAGAGTGTTGGGTCTTGAGTCTCTCAACGTTCTCTTCACAATATCCCACAGATTCTCTATGGGGTTCAGGTCAGGAGAGTTGGCAGGCCAATTGAGCACAGTGATACCATGGTCAGTAAACCATTTACCAGTGGTTTTGGCACTGTGAGCAGGTGCCAGGTCGTGCTGAAAAATGAAATCTTCATCTCCATAAAGCTTTTCAGCAGATGGAAGCATGAAGTGCTCCAAAATCTCCTGATAAATGCATTGACCCTGCCCTTGATAAAACACAGTGGACCAACACCAGCAGCTGACACGGCACCCCAGACCATCACTGACTGTGGGTATTTGACACTGGACTTCTGGCATTTTGGCATTTCCTTCTCCCCAGTCTTCCTCCAGACTCTGGCACCTTGATTTCCGAATGACATGCAGAATTTGCTTTCATCCGAAAAAAGTATTTTGGACCACTGAGCAACATTCCAGTGCTGGTTCTCTGTAGCCCAGGTCAGGCGCTTCTGCCGCTGTTTCTGGTTCAAAAGTGGCTTGACCTGGGGAATGCGGCACCTGTAGCCCATTTCCTGCCGACGCCTGTGCACGGTGGCTCTGGATGTTTCTACTCCAGACTCAGTCCACTGCTTCCGCAGGTCCCCCAAGGTCTGGAATCGGCCCTTCTCCACAATCTTCCTCAGGGAAGATTGTGGAGAACCTCTTCTCGTTGTGCAGCGTTTTCTGCCACACTTTTTCCTTCCCACAGACTTCCCACTGAGGTGCCTTGATACAGCACTCTGGGAACAGCCTATTCGTTCAGAAATTTCTTTCTGTGTCTTACCCTCTTGCTTGAGGGTGTCAATAGTGGCCTTCTGGACAGCAGTCAGGTCGGCAGTCTTACCCATGATTGGGGTTTTGAGTGATGAATCAGGCTGGGAGTTTTAAAGGCCCCAGGAATCTTTTGCAGATATTACTGCAAAGTCGTTGTGTTTTACTGTTAGACCTGTTCATGGTTGACATTATTTTTACAGTACATTGTTGTTGTCCTGTGACGAATATTTTGCGACACTTTAAATATCAAATGAAATTATATTGTTAGAAATAAAGTTTAATACATATTTGTATAAAATTGCAACTAGAGGTTATTGTTTTAACTATCTAATGTGAACATTACTGATGCTTAAAGTTACACAGGTTTAGAAATCTTATTTTACTTTGATGAGTCATCTTTTCTAAATAATAAATCACATGCCGCATTTAGCGTGGTGTAGAATATAAAATATCTATGTGTGTAATATGACTTATCTATGTGTGTAACTGCAATGTGTGGAAATAGGGGGGTCAAGCTTAGGGAGTGAAGCATAGAAGGGGCCTAGGGGAGTGAAAACATAGGGAGTGAGAAGCATAGAGAGTGCAAGGTCATAAATTAGAAGAGGACAAGGAAGGCCAGAGACAGGGGAGGATGAGTTGCATGTTACAATCAGAAGTATTCCTTATTTGGACTGTTATG
This sequence comes from Girardinichthys multiradiatus, assembly GCF_021462225.1. Taxonomy (NCBI): domain Eukaryota; kingdom Metazoa; phylum Chordata; class Actinopteri; order Cyprinodontiformes; family Goodeidae; genus Girardinichthys; species Girardinichthys multiradiatus. Next base: position 4,188,566 of record NC_061813.1, on the reverse strand, counting down.
TTATGTTATACATGTGTGCCATGATATATGTATATGTTGAACACACCCTTGAGACTGAATAAAACTAGCTGGAAGCAAGAGTTGATCAGAGTTGGGCTCGCAGATACTTGGCTGGAGTCTCCATCTCTCACTCTGCAGAGGCGAACATAAGTAGATTGTATTTATGTTTATTTCACTCTTTGAAACCTGTACCCAAATCAACGGACCCGGGGAAGCTGAGACGGCTCCAACAATTGGCGGCTCGTCCAGGATTTGGAGCAACAGGCGAAAGAAATTCGGACCACTGACGAGGACCAACAGGCATCAGACACGGCTAGCCAAAAACTACAGAACAGGTAAGCAGAACCTGTTTAATCAAAACTTTGCTTTTGGATTTTCAATAGGCTAAATTAATATTGTGTCTGATGTCTAAGTAAGTCTGAGTCAGCCAAAACTTAAGAAAAAGAGTGTCATAAATGTTGACTAGGATTTAAACTGGTGAATAGGAGGTTGTTTTAAACTGGTGAATAAGATGTTGTTTTAAGAGAATTACAAGACTTAGTGGTGGTATTGTGTGGAAAAATATAGTAGTTTCTCGAACATGGCAGTTCAGAGTACGTCCTCGACGGAGGTCTACTGTTAAGCTGGGTCAGAGGCCCGGGAGAGTGAGAAATCCCAAATTCTACAGAAAAGTTATTGTGTGGAAAATATAGTAGTTTCTCGAACGTGGCGGTTCAGAGTACTCCTTGATGGAGGTTTACTGTTAAGCTGGGTCAGAGGCCTAAGGAATTGAGAAACCTTAAATTCTATAGAAAAGTAAATACACTAAGATCAGGCAAAACACTTTGGTGTGAATGCCGTGTTTTACGTGAGTTCTGCCTCAGTAAAACCGGATTACAGACATAATAAAAGCACAAACACATAGTCTGAGAATAAGTCCTGTGAAGTGATAAACTGTGAGTTGGAGGAAATAATCCAACGAGATCAGGTTTGTGATAAAATAAATGAACTGTGAGCTGAATACAGGAATTCAGCAAGACCAGGCTTTTTGGTAAAAAACTCATGATATGTGCGCAGAGGAAATAATCTGTTACAGACTTGTTAGGAGTGAGTGAAAATTTGTGTATGACTGGAGAAGCAGCTGTGGAGAGCAGCTGTCTCTCATTGCGGGTGACTGAGTGCAGTTTTCTATCTGGAAACCTTACGGTGGCAACAGAAGGATAGACTGCTGATTGCTGTTTTTGATGAGTAACGAAACATTGCTCTGTGAAAATTTAGATTATAAACAAAAACTTAGAAGGAACAATATAAGCGGTGGAAATAACACTGTAAGATATAGAAAAGTTTTGTGAGTTTGACATTTTTTAAAGAACTGTGAACAGCAGTTATTATAACTGTAAGACCGGTCATGAGCTGTTAAGTTGGGTACCAATGAACCGACAACAGACTTTGTTAGGGTTAAAAAGAATGAGCTGTGTGTTGGTATAAATAAACCAACAAACAGACTTTGTTAGGGTTAAAAGAATGAGCTGTGTGTTGGTATAAATAAACCAACAAACAGACTTCATTAGGGTTAAAAGAATGAGCTGTGCGTTGGTATAAATAACCAACAAGAGACTTGTTAGGGTTAGAAAAGTGCATAAGCTGGACACTCAACACTCCGGCAAATAGTAGACAAGATTTATAGTTTAAGTCCATGAGCTGTGAGACACACACACACAGGCCACTAAAAACAGGCTTCTGGGGGTTGAATGTGTTCTGTTGTTTTGAAAGTTGGTCAGAATTGAATGAGTGAGTGACTGAGATAACGCATTAAAAATATATCTTTTAGAAAAAAGGATAGTCGTTGTTATAAGATGGAAAGTGAATTTAATAGAGAAATGGATATCAGTGCAAAAGAACACAATGTTTTATGGAAAACAATAGAGAATCAGCTGTTAATAATGAAAACTGCTATTAAGAAACCTCACTGCACCCCTTAGAGAGCTTGTCAAAAAACAGGGCATGAGAAATCTCACTGCCCCGCTTGAATGGACCAGAGAAGCTGAAGAAGCGTTCATTAACTTAAAAACCAGCCTCTCGCAAGCTACACATTTGGCACATCCAGATTACACGTTGCCCTTCCACTTGGATGTTTCTGTCACAGCACACACAGCCAATGGTGTGCTGTTCCAGAAAAAAGGGGGTGTTAGGACGGTCCTCATGTAAATAAGTGTAATGTTGGACAACATGGAACAAAGACATCATGAGTGCACCCGACATGCAGCAGGGATGGCTAAAATAATGCAAAAAACAGCTCATGTAGTGATGGGACACCCTCTTAACATATTAACATCACATGGCGTGGTGGCCTTTGTGAACTCTCAGGCTTTCACACTCTCACCACTGAGACAACAGAGGCTGAGTAAGGTGCTGGAGGCCCCAAACATCACATACACACATGAGGGAATAAACATGGCAGACAGAATGACATCAGGAGAACCACATGTCTGCGCAGAAAAAGTGGAGTTTAATGAAAAAATCAGACCAGATCTACAAAGTACATCCCTAACAGACGCCCGAAACTTGTACACAGACGGGTGCTGCTTCAGACATGACACAGAAGGACTTAAGGCAGCATACGCGGTTGTGGAAGACACAGGGACAGATTTTGTCACAGTACAGGCAGAAGAACTAACAGACGCACAATCAGCGCAGAGAGCAGAAGTTTTGGCTGTAATAGCTGCTTTACAATTAGGAGAAGGACAGAGAGTAAACATTTACACAGACTCAGCATATGCCACAAGTGCAGTGCATGTTGAACTAAAGCAATGGTTGAGAACAGGGTTCAGGACAGCAGGACAGAAACCCATTAAACATGAACAGGAAATGAAAAGGCTGGCTGAAGCTTTGTTGCTCCCTCAAGAAGAAGCCGTCATTAAATGCAGAGGACATGACAGCAGTAACACCAGAGTAGCACAAGGTAATCAGGCCGCTGACCGGGCATCTAAACAGTGTGCAGAATATCAGCCCAGGCACATAATGCTGTGTTCAGAAGCAGGGTGGACACCAGAACCCACCCTGGAAGAAGTAATGAAACTACAAAAGGGGGCCTCTCCTGACGAAAATCAGTTTGGAAGGCACGAGGGGGCTCACAAGATCAGAATGGTCTCTGGAGAAGCCCAGATGGACGTCCCATCTTGCCACCAGGTCTTACCAAAGTAGCTCTAGAAGAAGCACATGGAGTAGGACATGTGGGAACAATGCAAATGTTGAAAAATCTTGAACACTGGTGGGATCCTTTTTGGAAACCAATGGCAGTGCATTGGATTAATTCATGTGAGATGTGCAGGCAGTTCAATACCAGACCAACCTTGAAGCCAGCACCTGGAAAGTTCCCAGTAGACCCAATAGCAGGAAAAGAGGTTATTATTGATTATACAGACATGACTGAGAGAGTGAATGGGTTCAGATATCTGTTGGAGTGTGTGGATGCATTTACTGGATGGCCGGAGGCGTGGCCTACAAAAAAGGAACACAGCAAATCTGTGGTAAAGTGTTTGATAAATCATTGTATCCCTAGACACAGTTTTCCAGCTAAAATAAGGTCTGACAATGGAACACATTTCAAAAATGAGCAACTCAAGGAAGTGGAAAGATTTCTGGGACTAAAACACTCATTTGGCACTGTGTATCATCCACAGTCACAGGGGAAGGTTGAAAGAATGAATCGAACCCTTAAGACCAAATTGGCTGAGATCTGTGCACAGTCCAAAATGAATTGGGTTACGGCCTTGCCATTAGCTCTGATGTCTGTACGGAGTTATGTAAATCAGAAACATGGTTTGACCCCACATGAGCTGCAAACAGGGAGGCCATTTCCAGGTCCACAAACAAGGTTACCGTTTCTCACTGAGTGTGAACAATCTATGTCTCATAGTGATTATTACAGATCTCTCCACAGTCTTGTTACAGCTTTCTCCAAACAGATCTCAGCAGAACCAGAGACCAGGGTTGGAACTAACACATCAGAAGCCGAGTGGGTCCTCCTGAAAGTCATCAAAAGAAAGTGGTCAGAGCCAAGGTGGACCGGTCCATTCCAGGTCACAGAGAGGACAACCCATGCAGTCAGGCTGAAGGGCAAAGGTGCTACTTGGTATCACTGGAGCCAGTGTGCAGGAGCAGAACCACCTCAACAATCCTTTTCTCAGGTCCAGGAGGATCTGAGCGAAAACACAGGAGAAGGCAATCTCACTTCTCTCACCCAAGAAGGGGCAGAATAATCCCCGGGTGAGAGAAATTAGCTCTAGGTCAGACTACACCTGAGAGCTGAAGATCAGATTTCTCACACCACTGAAGGGGCAGAATAATCCCCAGGTGTGAGAACGCAAGGCTCCAGGTCAGTCTACACCTGGGAGCTGAAGAGGAGAAAGGACAGCTGAAGGAGAGACGGGACGGATTGAGTTTCTCTCTCACTGGAAGTGGTGGAGCTTCTCTCCCACCCCAGAAGACACCGTTTGGCGAATGTTTTATATTTTATACTACATTTTGATTTTTTGTATCTTTTCATGTTATGATTTAACTTTCTATGTTTATGTTTTAAGTTTTATATGTTTTTTTAAAAATGATGAGTACCCAAAGAAAGGGAATTAGACTCTCTAGGAGTTTTATCATAGGTGGATTGTTAATCTCAGTATTCATTGTTATGTTTATCTTATGGTATTTTTGTGAACTTCCATTCCAGATATGTTCTGAAAACCTCTCCGGGAAGGTGTCCAAAAGGTCTAGGGTAACTCCATCCGAGGACGTATGCCTTAAGCAGCATGGGGGATTAGAATTAAATTACACCTTAGGAGCAACTACCACTTTTCGGTTTGACCTGTGTAATGTTGTTAATCGGAAGAATCCGATTGCCTGGTTGGGGTATAATGTGTATTTGTGTGCCAATGTTGACGTGTCCACCCAATGCGCTGCAGGCAGGACTATGAGTTTATATGCAGGAAACTAGCTTTGCGGAAATTGGGGTCACGCAGTGGGGTATACGGGTATGTGGACACCCACCCTGACATATATAAATTTACGGAAAAAAGAAAAAGCCAAACAAATCAGCCTGGTATGGGCGTTAACGCATAGCACACTGGGGGGTGTCAATACACTATTTTTGCCCATAAAATCGTTACAAGAAGATTTGCATCGCACCTTTCACAAGTGGGACGAGGTGATGTATTTCACTCTAGGGGTAGAGGTAACAGGGACCGACCCCCAGGTACTAACCAAAGTCAATTTAAATAAACCAACTCCCCAGGTGCAGGCCACCAGCACTCCTACAGTTCCAGAACCAGAAGATTAACTAGAAGGGGTGATGAAAGTAGATTACTCCACCCTGCAGCCTCTAGAAATGATCCAGATGGCCACAGGTTATGCAGATGATAATCTTTGGCTGCAATGGATGACACAAACCGCAAAGGAACAAAGTAGGTCTGACTGCATTGCATGTGCATCTGTAAGGCCACACTTAACCACTGACCCAGCCCCTTTATATCTGGAAGATGCTTGGGGGTACAGTTGCATGTTACAACTAACTAAAGAAGCCACCCTAGCCAACTGTACCACGCTAGCTAGCATCTTTCCACCCATTCCAAACAATACTAGGACAGGACCATTCACTCCTCAGAGGCTGAATGGGACATATTTTTGTTTCGAGTTCACCTCAAACATCCCAAAGGTGAATGTAGGACAAATTCCCTCGGACTGGTGTAATACCACCACGTCTGGGAAAGTGATTGGACTCTGGGCACGATCAGGATTATATTATTACTGCGGAGGATATAGACTTCTCACTAATATCCCAGATAACACCATAGGAGTACGTGCAATGGTTAGATTGCAGGCCCCGTTGATTTTAATTGGCCCTAATATTACCTCTGTGACATATCAACAAGATAAGGCGCTGGCACTCACTCGCAGGAGGAGAAGACATATTATGAAAAGAAGCACTTCAACCACTTTTGACCTGAGTCAGAGTTCCCCCACCTATATAGATGCAATTGGAGTTCCGCGACGAGTCCCGAATGAGTATAAACTTGCAGATCAAATATCAGCTGGATTTGAAAACATCCCTATTATAGCTGCCTTGTTCCCAGTAACTCCCAATAAAAACGTAGACCGCATTAATTATATTCATTATAATGTTTTGCGGCTGGCGAATCTAACTCGAGACGCTGTAGAAGGTTTATCTGAACAATTGGCCCCAACTTCTCTCATGGCAGTTCAAAATAGGATGGCTTTGGATATGTTATTAGCTGAAAAGGGTGGCGTGTGTGACATGTTTGGAGATATGTGTTGTACTTTTATTCCTAATAACACTGCACCGGACGGTTCAGTGTCAAAGGCTTTAGAGGGACTTAAGACCCTCTCCGCCACCATGCATGAACATTCTGGAATTGATAATCCCCTGGAGGAGTGGATGTCAGGGATATTTGGACACTGGAAGGGTTTGATAATGTCTTTAATGATTTCTATTGCATTATTTGTAGCTATAATGGTAACCTGTGGATGTTGTTGTGTCCCATGCATTCGTTCTCTGATGGTGCGCCTCATCACCTCTGCAATTGAGCAGAAGGATCCAAAGATAACCATGCCACTGTTGCAAATTGACTATAATCAAGATGAGGACTCAGAGTGTGAATTCATGGACGCATAATATGATGCATGCATGTTGTTTAATGATTTTCTCTTTTACAGGTGGTATAGTAATATTTTTGCATTATTTCTACTTATCTTTAGAAGGACATTTTAGATTGTGAACTCTTTTATAAGAGTTCAAAAGGGGGAATTGTAGAATATAAAATATCTATGTGTGTAATATGACTTATCTATGTGTGTAACTGCAATGTGTGGAAATAGGGGGGTCAAGCTTAGGGAGTGAAGCATAGAAGGTGCCTAGGGGAGTGAAAACATAGGGAGTGAGAAGCATAGAGAGTGCAAGGTCATAAATTAGAAGAGGACAAGGAAGGCCAGAGACAGGGGAGGATGAGTTGCATGTTACAATCAGAAGTATTCCTTATTTGGACTGTTATGTTATGTTATACATGTGTGCCATGATATATGTATATGTTGAACACACCCTTGAGACTGAATAAAACTAGCTGGAAGCAAGAGTTGATCAGAGTTGAGCTCGCAGATACTTGGCTGGAGTCTCCATCTCTCACTCTGCAGAGGCGAACATAAGTAGATTGTACTTGTGTTTATTTCACTCTTTGAAACCTGTACCCAAATCAACGGACCCGGGGAAGCAGAGACGGCTTCAACAGTGGATAAGCAGCAACAGCTCGCCACTTAACCATGGAAACCCTGGTAGGCTAGACATTCTCATGTTACCGGACCTCGACCAAGCCATTACAGTATACAGAGGATGCTTCCCTCGAAGTATACAGCCGCTGAACTGAGATTTACTGAAACAATTTCCTTCCAAGCAGCTGAAACAAGAAACAGGTTAGCACCAAGCAGGTTTCCCGGCAAACAGATTACTTGCTATGTTTTTAGTGACCAAGTTATAAATTGGCTTTGGCACCAGTCATGGGTCAGCACTGGCACCACCTTGGTGAAGAAAACCCCTTTCTAGGACATACCTGTCCAGCCGGTGTAAGTGGAGAAGTCATGGGGGTCAGCAGTCTTCAGGCCCTCTTCCATCTGTTCAAGGAGATCTTTGATCTTACTCTGGACCTTCATCTGAAATGCTGCATTAACCTGAGCAGAATAAAAAAAACACTGTGAGTAAGCAGGTATAGTAATTCTCAATGTATGATTTCAGTCAAAACTTAAAGCCAGGAGTATCAACAAAAAGGATAACATTAAGGGTCTGGATTGACCTTGCCATGGCCCTGACTTAAACCCTGCTGAATTCATATTCAATGCGAAAGGCCGTGTTGGTGCCAAGAAACCAACTCTAACAATTTACCAGGAAGGGAGGCTGATTATCCAGATAGCATTACAATACAAGCTTGTTGAGGGCTACTCATCAACAAGCTGGCCTAAAAACATTTAAGTGTGACAAAACTAGCAAAAAGAAGAAATCTGGAAGGGGTCATATACTTATTAACAGCAGTGCAGGTGGAGTTTGTACTCCATTTCAAGCACCATATACTGTAAATTAATGACACCCCTGATCAACAGCAAAGCAAAGAATCAGATGCAGGGGTGTAAAGCATGCCGTCACTGGAGTCTAGAGCAGTGGAGACATGTTTTCTGGTGTGACAAATCATGCCTCTCTGTGTGACAATCCAGTAGATGAGTCTCAGTTTGGCGGTTGCCAAAAGAAAAGTAATTGCCTGAATGCATTGTATCAAGTGGAGAGGGGGTTATGGTGTGAGGCTGGACTCTGCCCTTTAGTTCAAGTGAAATACACTCTAAATTCTTCAGCATAGCAGCAGATTGTGCTTCCAGCTTGGTATTTTCTTGGTTCAATAGGACTGTGCACAAGTGCACAAAGCAAAGTCCATAAAGACATTAAATAATCATTGGTTATAATCAGTCTGACAGAGAGAGGTACCCCCAATCCTTGTGGTTTTTAGTAGAACAATGACCACCAGTGGGCTCTAGATGGAAAAACTTTATCAGTTTATTATTTTACTTAGTACCCCTACACATAGCCCATTCTAAAATGGCCAAACTCTAACACTTAGTAGTTCATTCTAACTTCCCCATCAACCCCGCACCATTCCAAACCCTTTGTGAAGAGCTTTGAGACAACGTGTTGTGAATTGCCGCTATATAAATAAACTGAATTGAATTGGTAGAGAGTTTGGTGTGGATAAGAGTGACTGGCCTGCACATAGTCCTGACCTCAACCTCCCAGAACCCATTTGGGATGAACTAAGGCAAAGACTTTGCGCCAGGCCTTCTCGTCCAACATCAGCGTCTGACCTTACAAATGACCCTCTGGAAGAATGGTCCCCAATGCTTTAAACACACCCCTAAACCCTTCCAGAAGAGTTGAAACTGTTATAGCTGCAAAGAGTGGACCAATGTCAGATTCAACCATATGGAATAAAATAATGTCTGTATGTATGTGAAGGCAAACGAGCAAATACCTTTAACAAAATAGTGGATCTGATTTCAAGACTGTTTAGAATTTACACAGCACAACATGCATGATAAATTACATGAACGATGTTGATCTGGTTTGTGCAAGGCGATATGAAATCCAAGGTTGAAAACGTGGTTTAAAATGTCTCAGAACTACGAGGTGCAATATAAAACCAATGTAATTACTGCAATTTTGTCCGCATCAGATTAAAGCACTCTGAACTACAAAAAACCTTTCACTACAACAATAGTTTGTTTTTTTCTGAATAGATGGAGCATTGTAACAAACCAGACCAGATTATTATGACTTGGTGAGCCCAGGCAAATATTCAAACGCTAAGCTAACAGTAGCTACCAGTATCACCTGAACACAACATCAAATACATGTCAAAACAATGACTAATGTCACCTTTCCTTCAGCGTCAAACGGATCATTATATTCCACGTCAGCTCCAGCGTTCGAGGCAACCACTCCCTGCTCCCAGTCAGGATACTGGTTAGGGAAAGAGCGCTCCTCCATCTCTGCTTCGGTAGCTGATATTAACTTCATCCGCTTGGAAACGTTGTCTCCCATTGCTACGGCGGCTCGGCAGGAACACTAGTAGTCGGCAGCGCTGTGAGGGATGGGAGTGGGGATATTTCATTCCTGGGTAAATCTCTACGACGTGAATAAGTCTTTATAATTCTGTAATAATATAAAGCACTACATTGTTGCAGTGCAAAAATGAAATTATTAGTTTAGTTTATATAACTACAGTCCAGAATCTCCATATTGTATTTTTTTTTAAATAATCACAAAAACAAAATCTGTTTTTTTTTTCTTCTTGGTTCTATATATTTGTCATTTTATATATTTTAACAAGAAGCCAAGAAATGTTTACAATTCAAAACTGAGTCAAAACAAACCTGTCCTTAGGCTTTGATTTTAAAACCCAATAAAGTTTGTGTGAAGTCAGCTGAGATCCATCAGCAACATGGGTCAGATGTTGCCTTCCATTTACTATAGAAAATGGTGCTCAGATTCAAGTAAACCCCAATTTAATCTTGTTGTACATGCAAGTTACTGGTAATTGCTGTGAGCAATACAAATAATTTAAAACCCATATATCCATTAATTGTCTATACGTGCATGTCCATGCGGGCGGCAGGAGTAGAGGGAAGGAGGACCATCTGGTGCTTATCTCTAGAGGTCATTTGACCAGATGCAATAGAGACACAAATACATGGAACAAACAACCAGTGCACACATACAGTCTTACTCAAGGTGAATTTAACCTAACAGAAATGGTTTTGTACTGTGGAAGGATGCCGGAGTACTCAGAGAGAACCCATGCATGCACAAGGAGAACATGCAAACTCGATGCAGAAAAACCCCAAGCCAGCATTCAAACCCAGGACCTCCTTGCTGCACGGCAAAAGTGGTAATTGCACCACCATTTAAAACCCAATGAGATCCATTTATTCCTATTTTCAGATTCAGTATTTTCTGATCTAAGTTCCTTTTATCTGATGCACTTTCATTATTTTTTTCAATATATGAATTTGATATTTTATTTTGTCTGAAAACAATGTGATTACATACAGAATTCACTTTCAGAAAAATTAAAACAGAACAAAATGAAATTAGGGTGGTGGGTGAAACACAAAACTGTGTATTTAATTAGTCCCAAATAGGCAATAATGTTACAGTTATAATAACTGCTTTAGCTGGGTCTGTTATACTCGTCTATTTCACCATTCTTCCAGTGCCCCAAGAGAACATCAATGAAAGCTGCATTTATGTTTCAAACTATGATTAAACTATTTAACAGTACAATCGGAGAACTTTGTGTAGTTTGTATAAGGCTGTTACAGTTTGCAGTAAAAGATTTATATAAGCTACTTTTTCAATTGCAGAGACTTTCAGCCACTACCCAGGATTTTGAAAGCTCTCTGCACATTTCAATGCAATTTCCCTACACACTTTCAGGGTTAAAAGGTCCTGATCCGGATGCAGGATGCAGCCTGATGTCGGCATGTCGCTCTCTCATTTGCCACTCCCTGAGATCTGCTTGGTTATAAAGCGTTTATATGTGGTGGATTATTGCATGTACCAGAGTTTAAAATATCAAGATTTTCTCTAGATATATTTTATATTTGAAGGTAATGTAGGTATTTTGTGTTGCCAAAGTCTTTCCTTACAATACAAATTAATTTTATTTGTCTTTCTAGCAATTTTTTGGCACGCAAATTCATTGTAAGAAAAATATTTTATTAGAGTACCTCAGGATGATTAAGCAGAGCACTTTCACTTTTCCTCATACATAAAAAATATACATTTCCGTAAGAATGTTTTTTCATGTAAACCACACTTAGTGGAGTGTGAACTATTTAATATTTGTCATTTTAATAGTTTTATGCAGACAGCTCAGCAGGAGGAGAAACCACAGTTTTCATGCAGTTTCCTAAAAGCTTCCAGTGATCTTCTTCACCCTCTTCTCCTGTCATCATCTACTCCACTGTCGCATCTTCTACTTTACATAAAAATTTGGTGACGATTCAACAGTCAAGGTATCAATTCCCTGTATTGCTGGACCATTTATTTGTTTTTTGTTTTTTAAACAAACAAGATTTTTCCTAAAAATATTTTTCCGTTTGTTCTGCTCACCTCATTTTATTGTCATCACTCACCTGATGACAATAAAAGAAAAATAAGTGTGGTAATCAGGGTTTAGTAGTTATTAATGAATCATGCAGTTGTAAATCAACAACTGTAGCCTGATGCAGGTTGGTAAAAAAGTGCAAAATAATAACTTTGACTTTTTCTGTTTATGGATCTTGAGCAACTTAAGGAATATTGGAAGGAATTAATCACCTGTATAACTCTAAAGCTGCTCATCATCTACTATCATTTATCAGTTGAAATAAAAAAATATTTTTAAGCATATAGTATTTTGAAGGAAGTAAAAATGTAAAGCTAAATGTGCGTTCTCCATCTTGCTTTTTGAACAAATAGCTGGATACGGGCTTCTATTTCTTACACCTTTCCCGAACAGAGGAGAAGAAGAAAAAAAGAACTAAAAAAATTACAAGAAAGGCTGGATAATGTACACTACGGAGCCCGACAGGGGACATGGGGGAAAAAATGGAACAAACACTATACCTGTTTTTGAGATTTATTGAGTTTTATTTTGAAATAGGCTTTAAATAAAAGGATCTTCAATCAGACTTAAAGACAGTTATTATCCACAAGCTTTCAAACTACTGAACGAAACCACAACTGTGGCACTTTATTTGCCTATTGCTGCTGCATGATGTGAACTTTTATTTGCACACCATTATTGCTTTTGTTTTTATAGTGATTTGAACGGTTCTTCTTATCTTAAGCATTTAATCACATTGTTGACTGCGTGTTAACCTGCATATGACAAACTATACCAATGCCATATCAGTGCTGTTTGTTTTGTGAGCAGTTTGTCATATGTGCTGCTGTTTCAAAATTCACAGCTTTCTCAAGGTGATTAACAACTTTTGCGAGCGAACGCAAAAGTATTACGTGGGAACGCAAAAGAAAAAAATTCCCCCATGTACATAGGAGGAGGGCAGAAGGAGTATTTTTGGGGTCTAGAAACAATGATTTGAGAAAAGAGAGCAACATTTCTCTTTATTAAGTTAGACATTTCTAATGCAAAATTAAATACAAACACTCATTTAAGAATAGAAGTCGTACCTGATGACTTAAAGATGATATTAATGAAAATTGTACTTTTTTTGTGAAGCCGGTGGGTAAACAAGAGTTCATGTATTCTGTTGTTGCTCTTTTATAAATCACATTTGGAAAAGTCTTTTATTTACGTTTTATACGTTTATACGTTTTATTTTGTGGAGGCATAGAGCTGTGTTTGATTAAATTAAAAGTGTTATTATTGTCTTTACCATAATAAAATGAACTATGTGATAAGTTCACTCTGATTGGAGACATGCAAGCTGTTTGGTTGGGAAAGAGATTACATTAGAGGAAAGTTCTTGGCGTGAGGAAAGGCAAATGAGCTTGTTATTGCAGGCAGTCAGGAAATCTGGGGAACACTGCCAGGTCAACTGACTGCAGTCTGCATCTTAATAAAGTCATGAGAGTGTTGTCACGTACGCCAATCTGATGTTTTCCAGATGTTGGGCCGGAGTGTATTCTCGGAAAGAGTAGAGATAACAGTGTGAATGTGTCAAGGAATGTTATGTAACGGAGAATAATGATTTCAATTGGTCAAGAGAATCCAAATACACACCAATGCTTTGTATATGTATAAAAAAAACCCTGCACAGACTGGAGGCCAGGGTGACGTCTGGAATTTGTGATGAATATGACACTGTGCGCTTTTTGAAGAATAAAAGTACCCTCTCGTGAAGGTGTTTGAAGAGAGAATATTTCTGAGTACTGTTTTAATTATTTCGGCTTAGAGATCCGACCGCATCGCTCCCAAAATTTCTGATCACATTTACCCATATTTTTCCTTATGCTGGAAAAATGTTTTGTTTGGTTACACAGATAATGAAACATAATTCTTACTTCTACAGCCTAAAATTCTATATTCAACAAGTAGTCCAATTGTAAGCCAAATTTCACTGAATTCGTTTTGTATATAAAGCTCTATAAAGCTCTATATTTTATTTGTCAGATCCTGGTTCTGCCTGCTACCAACCTTTTTCCACCAGTAGGAGCCGTAGGAGCTGAAGGATCAGGGTGGACAGGTGTTTCGCAGGTTGTCATCAGCTGGAGGACTATAAGAGGGTGGCGAGCCAGTACTTCGATGCCTGAGAGTTTTGCCTCTTCGTGGTATTTCTACCTGGCCAATTTCATAGTTTAAGCATCTAGAGAAATTAGCTTCTTTGAGAAAGTCTGGTATCTTGACTAATAGTCTGTTTTGTCTCAGGTACCCAAGTCTCGCTCCAAATTAAGAGACCTCTCAGGAGACCCGTCTAACAGGGCGTGGACTCTGGATCTCTTGTTTCCCGCTGGCTGCCGGATTGGATGGTTCTTCACAGCTTCAGGCGAACCCTGTCCACCCTCCTCCGTTCCTCCCAAGAATGCCCAGCTCCGGCGGCTCAGCATAACCTGCTGCCTCCTCCAGGATCACAATCTCTCTCCCTGGCGGACCTACCCCAACCTGACCGTAAGCTCCCTTGCAGAGTAGAGTTTAAGGGTTTCAGTTGTGGTGTCTTACCTGCGTCCGTTTCCATACAGCCGCTCAGCAGATTCTGTTTCCAGTACCTGGTCCTGAAAATAAAGCTCCTGAAATGCTTCTCTGTTTTCCGTGTTTTTCTGCATGTGGGTCAAGTTGGCCATCTCCAATATGACAGAACACTCAGGCCAGCCGGACCCTGCAGAAACACTACGGAGAACCGTTTCGGAACACGGCCAAACGACCCAGGCGCACGATTCAACCCTCCGTTCGCTCCTCGAACAGCAGCGACAGGTCAGTCAGCAGCTGGGGGAGATGACGGCGCTCATGCAGCACGTTTTTTCAGGCTCTGGACGAAAATTTAAAGGATGAACTAATTTTGTTAGACGAACCTGAAAACCTGGACGAGTATATTGCTCTAGCACTCCGTTTGGATACCCATATGAGGGAAAGGAGGCGGACTCGCGCTGAGCGGTTTTTGCCTAGAGTGCAGTCTTTACCCACTCACCAAACGCCGACCCGGCCGGTACAGTCTCCAGGCCAGGCTGAGTCAGAGCCCATGCAGCTCGGCTGTCTCGGATGAGCGGCATCGCCAACGAGAGGTCGGGCAGTGTTTTTACTGTGGGTCCCCCGAGCATTTGATTTCGGCCTGTCCGGTTCGGCCAAAAGGGTGGGTCCGCCGGTTCTAACAGGGCAACCGGTGGACCAGAGGCCCCTCTGCATGCCCTCACGTTTCACATTACCCGCCACATTAGTATTGAACCAACAGAGCCTCACACTCTCCGCCCTACTAGACTCGGGTTGTGAACTGAGCCTAATAGATCAGGACCTAGTTAAACACCATCAGATTAAGACAGAACTGTTAACCGCGCCACATCAAGTCTTGGCCTTAGATGGCCGGACTCTTCATAGTATTACCCATAGGACTCTTCTCTTGGAGTTGGTCTTGTCTGGTAATCATAGGGAGTTCGTCACCTTGCTTGTATTTCCCATAGTACAGAGCTCCCTAGCGCTAGGGTTTCCTTGGCTGCAGCGTCACAACCCGCATCTGAACTGGGCTGAATTACGGGTAGAGTCTTGGTCTACCCAGTGCTTGTCATCCTGTCTCCACTCGACTGTTCCCCCTAGTACATCTGAGAGGGAGAGGGAGGTCGAGCCGCCCGATCTGACCCGAGTACCATGCGAATACCACGACCTAAGATCTGTGTTTAGTAAATCTCGGGCTCAATCCCTCCCAGCGCACTGTCCCTACGACTGCGCAATCGACCTTCTGTGGGGAGCTCCTTTACCTTCCAGCCGGTTGTATAAGATCTCTGGACCGGAGAGGTTGGTAATGGAGAATTATATAAACGAGTCATTAGCCTCTGGAATAATCCGACCGTCTTCATCTCCGTTGGGAGCCGGGTTTTCTTTTGTCGGTAAAAAGGATGGGTCTCTCTGCCCGTGTATCGATTATAGAGGACTAAACGCCATTACAATAAAGAACAAATACCCATTACCCCTTCTTTCATCAGCCTTCGAACCGGTCCATGGCGCCACAATCTTTACTAAGCTTGATCTTAGAAACGCGTACCACTTGGTCCGGATCCGCCAGGGAGATGAGTGGAAAACGGCCTTCAAGACCCCACTCAGACACTATGAGTACCTTGTGATGCCGTTTGGATTATGTAATGCACCCGCCGTGTTCCAGGCTCTTGTGAAAGACGTATTGAGGGATTTTCTGAATTTGTTTGTGTTTGTTTACCTTGATGACATTTTGGTCTATTCTAAGACTCCTGCAGAGCATCATCACCATGTCTGCCTGGTCCTACAGCGCCTCCTGGAGAACCAGCTGTATGTAAAGGCCGAAAAGTGCGAATTCCACCAGTCGTCCATCAGCTTTCTGGGTTTCGTCCTCGAGGATGGGCAGGTTCGCGATGACCCCAACAAGATCAAGGCTGTGGAGGACTGGCCAACTCCAACCACTCGGAAAGAGCTACAACGGTTCCTGGGCTTCGCCAATTTTTATAGAAAGTTCATTCTGAATTACAGCCAGCCCCCTCACAGCCTCAAAGGTGCCGTTCATATGGACTCCTGAGGCTGACAATGCATTCGGCGCCCTGAAGACCAAGTTCACCCATGCACCAGTGCTCGTTCACCTAGACTCAGCAAAACAGTTTACTCTGGAGGTGGACGCCTCGGACACCGGGATGGGGGCAGTGCTCTCCCAACGCCAGGACCTCAACGCAAGGCTCCATCCGTGTGCCCCGTTTTTCTCCCGCCGCTTATCTGCGGCAGAGAGGAACTACGATGTGGGTGACAGGGAGCTTCTGGTTATTAAGCTTGCCCTGGAGGAGTGGCGGCACTGGTTGGAGGGCGCAGAACATCCAGTGCTGGTCTGGACAGACCATAGCAATTTGTCATACATCCAGTCGGCAAAATGGTTGAACCCCCGACAATCACGTTGGTCTTTATTTTTTTCTCGCTTTAACTTGTTGATCTCTTACAGACCCGGCACCAGAAACACCAAGCCAGACGCCCTGTCACGACAGTTTTCCACTAGTGAAACTGAGAATTTAGCTGCGCCTATCCTGCCTCCCATCTGCACAGTCGGGGCCGTGACCTGGGAGATTGAGGACAACGTGCGGCAGGCCCTCCCCGCTGACCCGGGTCCAGGAACTGGGCCACCTAACCGGATGTATGTTCCCAGCACAGTTCGGTCCCGGCTCATTACCTGGTTCCACGCTTCAAGGTTTGCCGTCCACCCGGGAGCAAATCGGACCATCGCCGCTCTGACCAGACGCTTCTGATGGCCCACTCTGCACTGGGACGTGAGGGACTATGTCTCAGCTTGTAGAACCTGTGCACGTAACAAGACATCCAATCGGCGCCTGCTAGCCTCCTGCAACCGCTGGACATTCCTCCTCGACCGTGGTCCCACGTCGCATGGATTTTGTCATTGGTCTTCCAATCTCTCACAGTATGACTACTATCATGACTATAGTGGACAGATTTTTTAAAGCCTGCCATCTTGTACCTCTCAGGAGATTGCCATCCGCCCTCCAGACCACCAAGCTTATGGTCAAGCACGGGTTTCGCTTGCATGGAGTTCCCCAGTATGTGCTGTCTGACCGGGGGCCCCAGTTCGCCGCTCAGGTGTGGAAGGAGTTCTGTGCGGCGTTCGGGGCCACTGTCTCTCTAACATCCGGTCACCACCCGCAGACCAATAGCCAGGTGGAGAGACTCAACCAGGAGATGGAGGCGGCGCTCCGCTGCGTAGCATCCTCCAGCCCCACTGATTGGAGCGACCACTTGCCCTGGATTGAGTACTCACACAATTCGCATGTGTCCACCGCCACTGGTTTTTCCCCGTTTGAGATCTCGTTGGGGTATCAACGGCCTCTGTTTCCTGCGGATGAGAGGGAGATCGCTGTGACCTCAGTCCGGCAGCACGTCCGGCGATGCAGACGGATCTGGGCGTCTACCACCAAGGCCCTTCAGCGGTCCGCTGCAGCCAACAAGCCTTACGCCGACAGGCGGTGGATCCCTGCCCCTGCCTATCGCCCAGGTCAGCAGGTGGGGTTGTCGCCTCGCAGCGACTTCCGCATGGCCGAGACGTCACTTCCCCCTGCCCGGAGAAGTTTTCCGGTGAGGTGGGGAGTTGTCGTGGGTTTTTGTTGCAGTGCACCCTAGTGTTTAACCGATCTCCTCTGTTTCCAGTACCTGGTCCTGAAAATAAAGCTCCTGAAACGCTTCTCTGTTTCCCGTGTTTTTCTGCATGTGGATCAAGTCGGCCATCTCCAATATGACATTATCAGTAATGGATAGTCAGAAGAAAAAAAAAACTTGAAAACCTAGCTTTGCCTGTTTGGCCGTTGATTTCCTATTATCGCCTCCTGCTGGACTGGAGGTGTATTGCAGTTATCTTTAAAACTTCCCCCATTCGTCATCACGTTTAGTTAAATGGTCTGTGGCCCTTCAAAGCAGTGGAAACAGAAAGCACATAAATTACTGGGGATTCCGTTTAGCCAGGTAAAAAAAAAAAACAGGTCTTTAAATCCCAGGTCTTTTGGTGGAAAAGGGGCTACACATTTTTTTTCTTCTTTTGTTTGCGATCTGACCTGCAGCTTTCTTAATGCTATTGCATCATAGTATTTACACAAAAAATGTTATCAAAACTTTTTCATCAAAGTGAAGTCAGTCTCACTAAGCACTATTCAGTAGTTTTCTGCATGTAACTTTAACTGCTGAAGTGATATAACTAAATATCATAACTTCTTAATGAGATAGAGAATCAAACCTAAGAGTTACCAAATATGTAATATAAAACTGAATAACAGGACTGTATTAGTCACATCTTCTTGAAATGTGCAAATCCTAATGAGCAGTTTAAATTTTAAAATCAGCTTTTATTTTGATCGGCAGGTAAATATGCTGATGGTGTTTTGTTTATAGACCAGAAATAATGTGAGTTCTTTGTATTTTCTTAAATGTAATTATTATTTAAAGTTTCTCAGGAACACCTTAGCATCAGACACGAATACAAACTTGGACCCATCTAACTTGGACTGAACTGCTGGTAACTGATTACAGATTTGTTTTGGTACATCAGACAGTTTCTAATTTGTAAAACCCACGTTCTATTTGAGTAATAAAAAGTATGAATCTTCAAAAAACTACTAAACTACTAAAATCTAATTTTGTGTCATTATCATGAGCCCAGTTATTATTTATTATTAATTGTTATTGCATTGTATTATCTTGTGAGTTGGATGAATATTCCCTACCATATCCATAAGTATAGATAAGATATATGACAATTTTCAAGCATGATTTTGGGTTTGGGTGTTTTAAAGGTTTTCTTGATATCAAACAAAAAATGTGGTCTATTTTGAATGGCTACAAGAAAAGCAAAAGTTTGTTAAAGGAACTTTTATGAATTTTTCAAAGTAATAAAAATATCAATTGATCTTGAGGTACTTCAGTTCTCATTCTAAAAAAAAGAACAAATGAAGCCAGTGAAAGTCACCTTGGATAAAATTATGCTCTTAGGGCTCCAACAACTCAAAATCTATTCAATTTCAAAGAAAAAAACGAGACTTTATTTTATTTAGATGTGAGGGGAGCAAAGTCAGAACAATAAAAGACTGTAAGACTGCACAGTAAAACAATGCTACAATGTGATCGCTGACTATAGGCTGTAAACATACTGCAGGTACAGACAGGTGGAGGTTGATTAAGCGACATAGCTAACAAATTCACAATTCCCGGCTATTCCACACATCACACTGCCTCCCCTGGCTACACCACCTTCCTGTCCTTTTTCTATGTCATTCCCTTCCTGCATCAACGTTCTGTTTCAATTCCTAAAGGCATATTCAAATTAAGCAGCATAAATATATTAACAAGGAAACAACAACAAGAAACAAAAGTCATATTGTGGTAGAATGAAGTACATAAAAACTTGGATTAACAAGATCAAATGATGTTACATTATATTTTTGATTTATTGACCAAAACTAAAGCATAATATAGAAAAAAATAAGACCACTCAACAGTTTACTAACTTAGAATGCCTCTGAAGAACAATAACTGGGAATATTAGTGATTTTGTTTTGATGGGATTATAGCCAATTCCTCTTTACAATGTGACCATATAATGCCTTGCAAAAGTATTCATAGCCTTTGAACTTTTCCGCATTTTTCACATTACAGCCTAAGATGTCAATGTATTGAACTGATATTTTACGAGATATAGCATCACAAAGTGCATGTGAAGTGTCAATGTTTTGTTGACAATTGCAGCTTTGTTGAACCTTTTGCTGTTATTACATTGTCAGGTCTTTTGGGCTGTTTCTTGAGAGTGGATGGGAACACTATTTTCAAATCTTGCCACAGATTCTCAGTTAGTTTCCAGTCTTGACTTTGAATTGGCTGTTCTAACAAATAAATATGCTTTGATCGAAACCATTCTATTGTAGCTTTGGCTGTATGTTGACGTTAAAAGGAAGCCATCCTGCTAGAATGTGAACCTCCAACCCAGTTTGAAGTAATTTGTACCTCTTATATCTTTTTTTCCAGAATTGCAACTGTATTTAGATTCATCCATTTTTCCATCAACTTTGACTAGCTTTCTTGTTCCTTCAGTGTCATGGTGTTTTTTGTGAGACCGTCTTGCAGTCAACAACTGGGGACAACAATAAAAAGTTTGAACGGTTTATTGACACAAATGAAAGAATGGGTGATTCTTCCAGGGTCAGGAAACAATCCAGGATGGCACTGAGAAGGAGAGGTAATGGGTTAAAAAAGAAGGTTCTGTTTGATGATATGTGATGAAAATGAAGGAAAGGTGGTTCTCTTACTCTCAATAAGACAGTGGAAATTCCAGTGAGGAGGTAAGGGTACCCATAGAGGCTGAGATCGGAATGTTCTGAGCGGTGCAGGTTGGTAATGGTTGCTTATTCTTTCTTGCCTCAGGAGATGAAGATCCTAGTAGAAAGAAGGACGTTGGACAGATACTGTAGGTGAGCTATGGTGGAGGATTGTGGTCCAGTTGGCTAATCCTTGGGAGCAGTCAGAGAAGAAGTTAGAAGATACTTGAAGGGGGTCTCAAGGTGAATTCTCTAACAAACTCAGAAAACTAGCAGGCAGAGGACTGGAATCCAGGAATAAACTGTTGACTGAAAACAGGTTTTCCTGAAAGGAGTTCAACAAGGGGTGAGCATAGAACATCAAAGAATGCAAGAGCAACAAATTAATGGAGGCCTGATTACCACTCATTGAGCAAGAACAATCTGGCACCTGCCTTAGGGAATCTCATCTCTGTGAGATGTTCAAATGTTGGGATATTGTTGTATAACCTAACCCTATTTTTAACTTCTCCACAACTGTCTCCCTGACCTGTTGTTGGTCCCAGCCATAGAATGAAACAAGGACTGAACTACACACAGAAAACAAACAAGAATGATAAAAACTCTGAATCCCAGAATGCATAGCATTAACCCATTCTTATGTACAGCACTCAGGAAGAAAAGGTTACAAGCAGCTGGTTTCCCCGTGACGTCTTGAAGATACTAAACTCTATGTGCAACAGCATTTTTTTCTCTTTGTCTGCAGCTCTCAACAAGCTGGGGAGGACACGTGAGTGAACATCTTGCTCTCACTGGCCAAGTAAAAAACTTCTTCAAAGAAAAGCTTAGATCCAGGGCAAGGCACTGTTGGTGTTGGGGTTTAGCACCTTGACCATGTGCAGAGGCTATAGTCCTCGATGTGGCTGTCCCGGACCCAGTGACCTTTGCCAAATGTCTCCCCCTCTCTTTGCCTTCTTTTCTGTCTACCTACTGTCAAAAAATGAAAAATAAAGGTCATTAGTGCCGCAAAAATAAATAAATAAATAAAAGCTTAGATCTAAAATAAAGTACAATCTGCTGTTTATATAATCAGTGACTGTTCCACAGCCCAAAAATAAGACTAGCCAGCTGAGACTGGCTATCTGAGCTTCTACAGAAAACAATATGAAAGAATTACAGATTTCCCAAAAACCGACAGTGTCTCTAATTATGTTGACAACACGCTATTCCGCTCCATTGCCTGAAGAAGATTGCACTGAAACCGAAGCTCTAATGTGTGCATCAGTCCGAGCAAATGCTCGCCACAGCCGCTACACTGAGAGCGGTTGCCACATTTCCTCTGTTCATTGGACCTGCTAACTCAACTTGCTCTCCTGTTCATCTGAGCGGTTCACAGTAAGAGGTTGAGTCAAGGCAGAGAAAATGATTTTAGGATAAAACATTTAAATATTGTTTATTTAATTGTGTTTTGCATTGTTTTGATCCTTTAACTGCCAGGCCGGAGCAAGCCGGAGCTGAGCTATCGGTGATTCAAACTATCTCAATGAGTGGACTGAGCACTAATAGTTAATAAATGTGAGCTTGTTCTGTTTTATCTGTGTTTTCTCTTCATAACTTCTTGCTAACCTGCATAAAATATGTCCACATAGTCCTTATGGATCCTGCCAGTTAACTAGGAACCTTTGTATTGTCATACAAGCAATCCAACATGGTGTCAGACGTTCGGGAAATAAAGTTGAAAGTATTATTGGAAGTTATTTGTCAGGCGGATGTTAATTTTGTTGACGAAGAAATAAATTGACACAGCTCATGCAGTGAAGTAGCGTACAGGGAAGTTCTAATAGGCTTAGCATAGCTATCTATGAACCACTGAACCAATTTCAGATATTTTCACCAGAAAAGTTCATAAATAAGGCTGAGGACTGGCCAGAGTGTATTAAACTGGTTTGGAAACCCAGGCAGATGAAAATCAGGTGAATGCGCTGATCCACACAATGGGTGATGAGGCAGAAGAAATACTGACTTCCTGTATATGCTCAAGGAAAGGACAACTGAGTATAAGACTGTAAAGGGAACGTTGGACACTCACTTTGTTGCCCGTAGGAATGTAATATTTGTGGTATAAGTGCCAAAATTAAGACTATTGCACACCCAGAGGTGGCTACTTCCTTGTTGCAGGAGGCAATATCCATTCCGAAGCCAGCTAATGATCTGATTAATGATATTATGACGCAGGCAAATGAGAAAGAGAGTATTCACTTGCATTGGCTTTGTAGAGGCTAGCGATAGCATGGGAGAGGCTGGCGTTAGCATTGGAGAGGCTAGTGACTAGCATGCCTAGGCTGGTCATGAAGTTGAAGTTGGCTTCCGATTGCAGCTTCCGATTCTGGAGTTAATGGGCAATACCACCTCATTTTCATAACCTCTAGCATCTTTAATCTGCTTCAACTCAAAAACTACAGTACTTGGACACTTCAAACCTGGACTAGATTGTTCTACACTAATAGCAAAATCTTATAAACTCAGTTTGAGATTTGTGAAACCTTAATTTGATTTGTAAAAGTTTAATAAATGGCAATATTAGAGTTGTTTTTCATTTGGACCACATTATAATGGCTACTCACTAGCCTCTTCAATGCTCCCCAACAGTGTTGCCAAGTCTGTTTATTATAAGAAACTTTCAGCTTGTTTTTCTCTAGTCGCTTGCAAACCTCATAAGGCATGGGTTGCGTTTTTTTGGGCTTATTTTTAAACGTGAAGTTGCCTTTTTGGGTTTGGCTTTCTTTCCGAGTGATACCCCTTGATTATCTCCCTGCTCCCCACAATAAAGCAAAACATGAGTGGTTGGTAGTTTGTCCTTTCCACGCCCTCATTTCCTGGTTATCGTGCCGGCTGAGTTGATTATGCAGACCTCAAACACACAAACACCAGAGACCAGAATGATAGGAAAACAAGTGACAAGACAGCATGAGAATGAGTTGCAGTAAGTGGGGAAAATATGGGAAAAAATATGATAAGGAGTGGAAGAAAGAGAGTGCATTGAAAGACTGGATCCGACTTCAGATGAGATATCTCTCTTCCGATTCTGTAAGTGTGAAATATGTGCTCACTATGCCTTTTCTTTTAAACAGAGCTTAAGTGCCTAAGACGCGCTTTACCCACAAATGCAGCAATTGAAATTGTTGTGGAATTTCTTATCAAAGTGGAGAGAAGTTGACTCACAAGAAGAGAAAATCCGGACTTTGTCTTATAAGTTTTATTCAAAGGCATTCAGCGTTTGAAGACCCTGACACTGAGGTTAGTCAGTGAAACAGAGCCCCGATCAACATTTACACACAGTATTTATACCAGAACATGACAGTTTTATCTCAACTGCAAAGAGTTTTAGAAATATGGCCCCTAGACCCTCCCCGGGTCAGAGTTAACAAAGTTATTTATGAGGGCACCCATCTACCTTCCCTTGAAATATACACTTCAGGAAGTGTTAACCATAAAACTCTCCAGCATTTGAATTTAGAGTCCATCTGCTAATAAAAACAGAACACTAATCAAACACAGAGGTCAGAGGTGAGAGGTAGATGGAAGGTCA
This sequence comes from Girardinichthys multiradiatus, assembly GCF_021462225.1. Classification (NCBI taxonomy): domain Eukaryota; kingdom Metazoa; phylum Chordata; class Actinopteri; order Cyprinodontiformes; family Goodeidae; genus Girardinichthys; species Girardinichthys multiradiatus. Next base: position 4,164,447 of record NC_061813.1, on the reverse strand, counting down.
CCTGTGAGTGATACAACACAGAAACAAATGAGAGAGGTGAAGGGAATATCAGAGCACTTTGAAATAATTTTCCATTACACTCCTTTCTTCTGATTACAAGATAATCACAAAACTAAAAGAAAATTCTACAAAACCAGCACCCAAGCTCATAATCAAAGTAAAACTAATAAATGAAAAGAATACATAACAAATACATGTGTTATTTCATGGCTTCCCCTAAGATCTACTGTTCTCAAATTACAACCAAAACAAAGCTAAAACAATAAGGATAACAACACTTAAAAAAAAAACTCCAAATCTCTATATATACCACTAAAATGCTGAACATCAGTAATAACTCCCCAAACACTTTAGAGTTAGCACATCATTAAAGCATCTCAAGCAACATAAAATCCATCGGTATCCATACCATCTGCCACCGCAAATGCAGAATCATCACAATCATGACAAACAGAAATTAAGTTCACATCCTTATCAACAGGCAACACAGAAAAACGTACCAGTCTCATCACCATTCCCCTAACCATTGGAATAATACAACATGAAAGAAACACCAAAATCAAAAAGAAACATAAAAGAATCACTCCAATCTTTACTAACCAAGATGTCCATCCACCAGTAAAGAACCAAGACCAAGGAGTCCAAGAGGAACTCATATTCTCCTTCTGTTGGGTCGTCAGCAAGTCCTCAAACTTATCATGGATACTTGTCATGTTCTTAGACACATCGGGAATAAAAGTGCAACATTGTTCCCCAATTAAATGACAAACACCACCCCTCTCAGCTAACAGATAATCCAAAGCCATTCTATTTTGCAAACTCATAGTTCTTATAGCCTGCTGCTCCGTGGTCAGAACAGTGAAACCTTCCTCAGATAAAGCAGTAAGATTTTCTAACTCAACTGACAACTCATTAATCCTATGGGCGGCGTTAGCAGCACCATAATTAGGAAAAATTGTACCCAAAATTCCTTTCCAATGTGGGATCCTAGCTCTCTTTTGCCGTTTGAGCATTGTCTTCCTCTCTAATAATGGGCTGATTGAATCATAAGTCGTGACTGTAGGTAGTAAATGAGCTAGATAACATACTCCAGACCAATTAGCAGGCAGATACAGATATGATCTGTTTCCACACATCCAAACCATGTTCTTAGGACACGAGAACCCATCTCTACTAGGAAAAGTAACAAGAACCCTGGTTAATTTACCTGCCATGCCATACAATTGACTTCCATTCGGTAAGGTTAAGAGTTAACACAAAAGGATCTGGAGCCAAAGATTCTGAAATAGTATACGGATCAGTTCTGACAGGACAAGGTCTAGATGTATTACTGTGGATCAAGGCACATGAAACTGGTATAATAGTTTTACAACCCTCCGTCTTTCCAAGGAAATAAGGTGTGCTTTCCTCCTGAGCAATACAAATATCTGGATCTTTAATTGGATTTCTATTACCCCGAAATCTATAAAGAGTTCCTGTAGACGCACACGTTAAATTAGTCTCACTAGAAAATTTACCAACATTTCTGCTTTTCCGTACAGCATAATTCCTCACCCAAGGAAAAATGACCTCCACCAACTGGTTATCTGGAAAGAAAGTAGCTAGAGTATAAGCAGTATCAATAGGAACTGGTACCAAAAATGGTTGATCATTAATAGCATGTGGAATCAAACAACAAACATAGCAACTATCATTTCTTATCTTCCTCACAGTTTGATGCATCAGTTGCCACCAGACATTATCAGCATGATCATAGTAGTCAGAAAAGTGATGGATCTCTCTTCGAATCCGCTGATGAGTATTATTAGCACAATTCCTCAAATTAGCCTTACATTGTCTTTGCTGTACCTTTTCCCAAATGAACACAAGAGTTATAAAAATACTTGAAATACCAATCATTAGCATCAGAACAGACCATCTTCCATTTAACTGCATCGTGACCTTGAAGTGGAATGTCCTTTCTTCTGGTACTGAAAGCAAACAGTTTTTTCTCAAAGAAAACAAATTATAAACAACTTAAAGAAAATTAATAATAATAAAAAAAAATCCTGCTGCCTCTCCTGAGTGGCTTCTGCGCTTCAAGCTGCCCTGTTACCAGTCTGGTACAGGTGGGCGGTCGTAGGAAGCTCCTCTAGAAATATATTTAGAAACAGGAACTCTAACCTGCTGGAAGTCAGGCTTCCATAGTCCAACTTATGATTTCTAACTTTCAGGCAATGCGATGGCCTTAAGTAGATTCTGAAATAACGTTGCACTGTCCAAGGGATTATTGTGCCCTTGTAAGAACAGTGTTCTTCAACCACCTGTTCAATCACTCGCCAGTGATCAGCTTACAGTTCTTTATCTTGTGGTGGTCCGCTGTCCTCACACCTTTCAGGCTGTGGATGATCCAGTTGGAAGATGACTTGCGTCCTGGAAGCCAGATGAAGCTGGAGGAGCTGGAGCTTTCCTGCAGCTTTCCTGGGTGTCTAGTAGGATCTGATATGGGCCATTCCAGCGCCTGGACTTCCTGTGTTTTCTCCTAGATTCTCTGACCAGAATCCAGTTGCCAGAAATAAAGGACTGGAGGGTGGAAGTGGCTGTTTCTGGTAATGCAGCCTTCACCGTCTGTGAAACTTGAGAAAACACAGTGGACAGGTTTTGACAGTAAAACAACATCCTATCTTCACACAAAGATGTGGAAGAAAATTATCTTGGCAATATTCCCATGTCCAAAATAGGAGACCTGCTACACAGCACTTCAAAAGGACTGAGATTTGCCTGTGTCCTTTGTCTCAATCTCATATAAGTGAGAACAATAGGTAGAGCCTTCACAACACTTGGCTAATTTTCAATTCAAAGTCCCATTCTCAAACCTAAGTGCTTAACTACATGAACTCCATCAAAACATCCAACAAAATTCAAAGAATTGATCTTCTGACTTCACCTGATATACTAGCAGTAACCATCAGCTAAATATTCTGAATATCAAAAATGTGACATGATGTTTGAGGAAGGTCTGATTACAGCATTTCATAGTTTCAGAAAACCCAAAAAGAATTTCAAAAATGGTCTAATCTGTGGAGATATAAAATTTCACAAAAGAATCAACACCATAATTTCAGAGAGGTTTTCATAATGTGGTCTTAGGGAGCTATGCACCATTTATAGAAACAAAGTACAACGTCTCTCTCGCATTGTCACTAAGTCCTCACTGGAGGTCTGAGCTACCCTTTTTCCCATGAGTGCTAAAACTTTTGGAACCCCATGTTACTTTATTCTGACATTCCCCTCTTCTGGCGCAGGGTCCAACCCATGCGACAATCCAGCAAAAAGTTTGTACAAAAATGTTTTAGTAACCAAGATCACATTACATAGAACCAAAGAAAGGAATTCTGACATAACTATGTGTCACTATGAATTTAACGAAAGCAACATAAAGAAAATCCAGATGTTTTTAACTGCAATTCAGTTTAACTGTCATTCAGTTCATCAATGTCTCACTTAGAAATTAGTCACACATCATCCTAATTTGTCTTGTACAAAGATGAGTATTAGATTAATGGACATCCAATGTAATTTGGATGAATGAACCCTACAAATTGAATCAAATAAATAATTCCCACCAAGTATAAAGGCATGACTCTGATTCTTTATCAAAAATATATTCCTTACTTTTGACATATCTTGAACTGTCAGCTAGCTTAATGGCACCAGGGAAACTTTCAATCTAATAAATCACCAATGATTCTGCATGCAAAACTAATTCTTCAAACTAGTTTAAACTATTTCATTAACCTTTTAGTAATAAAACACTTAAATCTAAAAGTCATGCTACATCCTTAATTATTATACAAAAAAAAACATGTTTTTAAGGCAACAATCACTACAAGCATTTTGACTCTATTGTCTCTTAAACAGTGTTAAAACTCAGGAAGGGAGGTGCTGAGCGTTACCATGACAACAAAGGCATGAACCAACCTGGTAGGTGGGCGGAGTCAGGCAGAACTAACCTCTGATTGGCAGCCTATGGGCGGACCCACAGTTTCTTCATTCCATCCCATCTTAGTGTAACTTAAACTGCAAAACTATTAACATGCACCTACCTCAGAAACAAGCTGCTTCTTAACTCTCCTGAAAACTCAAAGTTTTAATCAATCTGGGATTTAGAAACATTATTCTAAACATGAATTATTGTCATGCAACATATAAACAAACATTCATTCCAACAAAACAAAGACAAAACATCAAAGACAAACAAATGGCCAAATTTGAAGCTTCAAGAATTCAAAGAAATTTTTAACAATCTCTTTTCAGAATATGTTTTCTCAGCCATATCTTTTAATGCTATAATTGATCAATTTTGTTATGACAATCGTCAGGATCCTTTTTAAAAATGAGTGCACATAGTCCAAAGAGATCTCAAAGTATTTAGAAGCACAGCAACAGTTTTCTCTTATATGAATCCAAATTTACTGATGCTGAAACCTTTTGCTAATTCTTTGTACTGTAACTCTGTAATAATAACTACAATCCTGAGAGTTATTGTTACAATTCTCTTTTTGTTTGGCTCAATTTAATCGCAGCTGCATTGCAGAATTTCAAGTTAAATGCAAAGAAGTATTTTTTATTTAATTCAATTCAAATTCAAAGATACTTTATTGATCCCCGAGGGGAAATTAGAAAAGTCAGCGTTGACATTTTTATGGTATACCCAAACTAAACTAAACTGCAGTGTTTGACTTAATCAGAAATTAAGATAAGAAGCTTGACTCCAAACTGGACTTTTTCCCACATAGTGTTTAAAGAAGAACAAACATCATTTTCTTTAATTTGGCTATTTAAATTTTGAGAGTTGGGGAAAACTTATTACTAGAACCCCTCTTTTACAATCCAAATGCTGATAAATGTTTCAATATTTTATCTCTTAGTAATCTGAAATCACCTTGTGTACCTTTGTACTCCCATGTATTCTTTTAATCTTTAAACCTTAAGAAATCAAACAAGGAGACTTGAGTTTGAGCCGACCATCCTCTTACTGTTAAGAGAGCATTTATTTCTTTTATTTTCCTAAAATAAAGAATTTTACTTGTCTTGATTCTGTTATAAAAATCCTAACCTTGGTTCCAAAACTAAACTCTTCAACCCCAATCTGTGTTCCCCAAAGTAGAATTTTTGAGTATTATTGCATTTCAAAGTCACCAAAATGACTGGAACTCATCATTGACTTAGATCTATTTTAATAGGTAATCAGTCTACCTTTAATTAAGTATTATAATTTCATGGACCCAAAATCTATGGCTTACAGGCTTCAGGAGTCCAGGAACCACAAGTTGAGTACAACTGCATTGAACAATGGTGTTAACTTTCTGCAGAGATTGAAGGATTGGCTAAATATATTGTTTCTGCTTGGACAATAATCAGATTTAAAATTATTAGTTCACAGCTCCTAATTTACCTCAGATCATATTTGCTTCTAACCCAGTTCATAAGAAGCTTCAGACAAACATTATACTAAAAAGCCAAAAACAAAACCCAGATCTGTTTTAAAATAAAGAAAAAGCATCCTTAAAAACTTGATACTGTGGTGGAAAATAACTCCACGGTTCTGAAGGCCTTTTCATGCAGAGTCTTTTAGGAAGCATGAGATTAGTTTAATTTTTGTGTGGTACCACTGTCCAATCAGATTCTTTATAAATAACCCAATTTTTTTCATACTCATTTTAAAGGTTTGTTTTACCAAGGAAAATGTGTTTAACAAAACCAATTACTCTCAAAAGTTTTAAAAGTTTTTAGCTGGTGATATCTTAGAAAACAACAAGTGTTTTAATATTTCTATGCAACACAGAACTGATCAGGTGTCCTTTCCTTCTCCAAAGGGAGAAAAAAGAAACTGCAGAACCAAACCTTTCATAGTTTTTTGTCAGGACCTGATATAAGGTACAGTGTAAATCAACACGCTGCATGAATCAGAAGAGGGAAGAAAAAAACCTAATATAACCTCTTCCCAGCAGCTGCTGTGAAAAACAATGAATTTGTACTTTCCATAAGCGTCAGTTAACACTTGTGGACAAGAACTGCACCAAACTGTAAATACTGTGTCAGAAACTGTATGAAGACCATCTGCAGTAGAACTAAGACTGTTTTAATGAGGTCTCTACCCATTAGATTTATGGAATACAAACTCTGACAACAGAAAATAATATCTGAAGGAGAAACCCATCAGGTTTTACGCATGCGCTTGGTTTTAAAAATGCTCCTTCATGAGATCTGTCCTGAGAATAACATAGAAACACTTGGTTACTGCTGAGTTTTGGAGATGTTGTAACTTCCTCTGCATTTTCATAACTTTTAATAACTATAATAATTGATCCTGAATATTCCACGACGAAAGAGAACTTGTTTCTCTGAAAGAATTAACTGGAAAGTATCAAATGAGTTAAGTTATCACCCTTTTAAAGATACTTTTCTAACCCTAAAATAATATTTTAACCCGCTATATCTGTCAACGTCAAGCAAGCGTGTCACATGAGCAGCGGTTAATAAGCGTTCTTCATTGCAGAAAATAGGAAAAGATTTATGCAAATGTGTGTGTGTTTGTACGTTACCCCCATCAGTTTCTTAATCGCTCCAGAGTCAGACTGTCATGGCACACAGTCCTCTATCAGTCCAAAAAACAACCAGGCCCTTCCCAGGTCTGTTGGTGAGACATTCAATCATTCTTTGTCCACTTTAACTTCTCCAGGAGGGAGAAAGAAGAAACTTTGCTCCGGTTTCTCTTCTGCCCGCATAAGATGTGCTTTCAATATAAATCCAGTGTATCACTCTTCTGGCTCTTGCAAACAGCATGGATCTTTGTCCATCTCAGTGGGTCCAGACTTCTTCTGAGTTTTTTTTTTTTTTTTTTGTAGAAAGTCACACTGCGATTTTCAACATGCAGGAAGGCAGATCTCTCTCTTTCAGGCCGTGCTGGAGAAGCGTCTCTGGCGGAGTAGCCATGGAGAAGGGCAGGTTTCTAAGGTCCAGACTCAAAAACGCAGATGTTGAACTTAAATCCCATATATGTGTGTATTTGTGTGTGAGAGAGGCAGAAGAAAAGTTTAGTATAGGTTCAGATTTTGTACAAATACATATTATCAGTCAGTCAGTCAGTTGTCCCCCTGCCTGTCACTTCCTTCCACAACATGAACTATACTCCTTTCTAAAACAACTTTCTTTTCGCATCTCTAATGTCCCTTTTCAATTTTACCTTCTTTTCCGACTGATCGCAATATTTAAGACAAACAAAACTTCCTTCAGGAAAGTTTTAACTCTTTAACCCCTTAATTGATGCACTCTGTGCTTTTTAATCTTTTCTTGTTTTTTATTTATTTTTCCATCAACTGTTTTACTTGAAACTTTTTAAACTATTTAACTTATTTACACTCAAACTTCCACGCTGTGAAAAACCAAACTTATCTTCCAAATTAAAGCACATTTAACACAATCATCCCCACTTTTTCCTTTCATTATTTTATAAATCAGAGTCTGGAGGAGGAGACACCCCTGATGCCTCAAGGTTCCGGAACCATTTTTTTTTACCTGTTCAGCGGCACGTCTGCCCACTGGCTTTTCTCCTTTATGAGGTGTAGAAAATTGCTAAAAACCACCCGCAAAACCCTGTGTTTTGCTTTATCTTATTGTTACCAATAAGAACCTCCCTGCAATTCCTTTTGCAGGGTAACCGGGCCCTCAGCTGATGTCCTCCCTCTCGCAACTCTGGAACCTAATTAATTAGTTAGGAGATGATGGTTAATGTGTAATAAAAATAATAATATACATTATATCATATAGAGCAACTTCTCACCCAGATATATTTGAAGACAAATTGTTCGGATCTAATCAGCCAGAAGCCGCAGGCGGACATGAGGACTCCCCTACCGTAATATGGAGGTGGACTGAGGACAACGTCTCCAGGCTGGCCAGGCGTCCGTGTCCCCTCCTGCGGTCTCCTCTGGCACGTTAGATCCTGTTCGTGACGCTAAAATTGTTGTGGAATTTCTTATCAAAGTGGAGAGAAGTTGACTCACAAGAAGAGAAAATCCGGACTTTGTCTTATAAGTTTTATTCAAAGGCATTCAGCGTTTGAAGACCCTGACACTGAGGTTAGTCAGTGAAACAGAGCCCCGATCAACATTTACACACAGTATTTATACCAGAACATGACAGTTTTATCTCAACTGCAAAGAGTTTTAGAAATATGGCCCCTAGACCCTCCCCGGGTCAGAGTTAACAAAGTTATTTATGAGGGCACCCATCTACCTTCCCTTGAAATATACACTTCAGGAAGTGTTAACCATAAAACTCTCCAGCATTTGAATTTAGAGTCCATCTGCTAATAAAAACAGAACACTAATCAAACACAGAGGTCAGAGGTGAGAGGTAGATGGAAGGTCACCTGTGAGTGATACAACACAGAAACAAATGAGAGAGGTGAAGGGAATATCAGAGCACTTTGAAATAATTTTCCATTACAAAAGACAACATCTATATATTGAAGGAATTGGGCAGTAATTGACCTGATATTGGGATTAAAGAAGAGATAAAAGACATTTGTGGCACAAAATAGGCATATTTTGAGGTTAAATTTTGCAAATACAAAGTTGCAAGTACAAAGTACAAAGTTGGGGAAGTCTCCGGTGATTTATTGTGTGAGCGTCATTGATGTTGAAACGGTGCATTGCTGGTGGTGGCAGCAATACCACGGCAGCCGTTAATCTGCACTAGTTTCCTGAAGTGAAGAGGATCAGAGCTGCCTGGATCAGAGCTGGAAAACTGAGGAGGGACAGATGGGATGGTCCCACCAAGCACAGCCAGATTTGATCAGACGACTATTCAGCGAACCGCTTCTAACAAGAAAACTCTGAATTCACGAGAGAAATGATGCCAGAGGTCAGGATATCTGACAGATGGAGAATGTTGAAGCAGAGTCTATAGCTACGCTGTTCAGAGCATCTGATGGAAAAAGATCCCCAAAGAAAAGGTTGTTGCTGCTGTTGCTAAACGGATCAAGGTTCAGCAGCTAAGAACACTTCCTTGTTACAAAAGTACATTTAGATATCAGCAGTTATTGTTTATAATTAAAAACTATTTTTTTATTAATTATAATAACCAAAAATTATTAAGATAAATTACACCCACTTACAGCATATTTAAATAAATGGAATGATGCTTTGCTAACACTGAACGCGGTGCAGGTGCGGTTTTGCTGCAGAAAGCCACTTACACTGCGCTGTGGCCAGCCCGGCCCAGCTCCAAATCCGGCAGTGGAAACGATGCTCCCGAAAGCAGAAGTTTACGTGTGTTTTGGGAGTTCACGTGAGAACTAGCCCAAACATTTAGCAAGTCTATCATAAACACCGGTTATGAAGTAATGTTAATGAGTAAAAACAGCTATGGATTTCGTTTTCTATGGCAAAACTCGTTATCCTTGCGAATAACTATCCTTTTTTGTCCTCAAATAGCGCCTCCGTTTCCTAATTTTTCTGTTTTTTGTCATTTTGTTTACACTAGTCAGGTTATCGTATTGTTGGTGGTTTGATTTTATTTTAAAATTCACCGGAACTCTCTCCTATCTGGCTTCCTGTTTGGCTCGTAAAATTCAGGAACTTGATACAGAATCTGCTGTGGCGTCTGGCCAAACTTCCTTCTTGCAGAAACATGTCGTTGAGCTGCACGGCAATAGTAACCGCAACCGCACTGCACCGTGGCTGATGTAAGTGTACACATTGATTTTAATGAGTTGGGTTCCTGCAGCTGCACCGCATTGTGTGTAAGCCCAGCGTTGGATGGCCATCCGCATGCTGCAGCACTTGTGCTCTGCTATCTGATGACAGGGGACTTTCTTCTCCTGACTCTGCTGTGTCTCTCTGTGATAGTGACAGAAATATATCTAAAGGAATATCAGATTCTTTGCTACTGTCTGTGTTGCTGCCATTGTAGCAGCAGTCACTTTACATGCGGGGTTCCCCTCTGACGTCATAAAAGAGCACGACATAATTGCAAAGGAGTAGTCTGGAAATGCCTTTTTATTGAAATTTATGGCCATTTATCTGAACAACTTTTCCTTTTAGTGGCATGAATTAACTTTTAAAAATATTTTATTAATGTTTCCTTTTGATAAATGTAATTGGATTCATCATGAACATTTGATGTCACAGGCACTTTAAAGAAAGTTTTTTTGTTTACTGTAATTTTGCTGTTAGGTTCAAGATGCACGTTTCTTTCATCAGAGTTTAAAAGTAATTCAAAGAATTAAAGTTATTTAACAGTTTATCGTAAAAATGTTTAGCATAATTTTGCTGTTGCTTGTGTATAATGCCATAATAAATGTAAACATTTATACTGTTTACAAGCAGCCTCTGTTTTACACAGTGTGGTGGGTTGCCTGTTGGGCTTGTTTCGGGCTTGTTTCTCTCACAAGATCTGGCAACACTGCTCTCCAAAGGTATTGCAAGTGAGTACTCTCCTTATTTGCCACGCCACCCGCTCAGTAATGGCCTATCATGGGTGGGTACGCAATAGTCTTAATTTTGCAACTAATACCACGCCGTTCTGTTCGAATGGGCAAACTTTAATGAGCAGCAGTAAGAGATGGGAGAACCAGTACACCTGCACTACATTGTCTGACAGAGCACTGTGGATATGGAGCTCTGTATGATAAAATGGTAAGGGACAGAATTATGGATGGCCTAAGAGTCAAACGCCTTTCAGAAAAACTGCAGCTAGATCCAGAACTGACGCTAGAAAAAAATCTCACAAGGGCTAAACAAAGTGAATTGCTGAAAAAGCAACAACTGCTGGCAACTAATTTAAATGAGATATAAACAACACATTCAAAAAAGAAAGTTAGGTGGTGTAATTTAATGTGTAATTTTAACAACATAATTTCATGTTTCAAAGGCAAATACAATTAAATAATGTAGGACAAGCATTATATTCAACAACTTAATGTTTGTTAAATTCAGTCATGTTGAGATAACATGATTGAATTATAGTTAGACGGATCTTGCACTTAAGATGAACTAGCAAGATCACACAAGATGACAAATGTAGAATATAAACTATTTATGTGTGTAATGTAGAATATAAACTATCTATGTGTGTAACTGGAATGTGTGGAAATGGGGGGGGGGGAGGGTCAAGCTTAGGGAGTGAAGCATAGGGGGGTCAAGCTTAGGGAGTGGAGCATAAAAACTACAAAGTCATAAATTGGTGAATGACAAGGGAGAAAGAGTAAAGAGAGGGCAAGGTCGTAAATAGATGGAGGATGGGGGAGACAGGGAAAGATGAGTTAGCCAGAAGGGAACAACTAGAAGCACTCCTTATTTGGACCTAAGGAAATGTTATGCTATATACATGAGTGACATGATATATGTATATGTTGAACACACCCTTGAGACTGAATAAAACGAGCTGAGAAGCGAAGAGAGGGCAGAGTTGGACTCATAGGTTTTCACTGGAGTCTATCTCTCTCACTCTGCGCAGAGGCGAACTCAAAGTTGATTGTACTTTGTGTTTATTTCACTCTTTTGAAACCTGTACCCAAATCAACGGACCCGGGGAAGCCGAGACGGCTTCGACAATTGGGGGCTCGTCTGGGATTTGGAACAACAGGCGAAAAATTGGGATCACTGACAAGGACCAAAAGACATCAGACACAGGCTAGCCAAAAACCACAGAAAAGGTAAGCAGAACCTGTTTAATCAAACTCTGCTTTTGGATTTTCGATAGGCTAAATTAATATTGTGTCTGATGTCTAAGTAAGTCTGAAGTCTGCCAAAACTTAAGAAAAAGAGTGTTATAAATGTTGACTAAGATTTACACTGGTGAATAGGATGTTGTTTTAAGAGAATTACAAGACTTAGTGGTGGTGTTGTGTGGAAAAATATAGTAATTTCTCGAACGTGGCGGTTCAGAGTAAGCCTTGACGGAGGACTACTGTTAGCTGGGTTGGAGGAGAAACCTCAAATTCTACAGAAAAGTAAATACACTAAGATCAGGCAAAACACTTGGGTGTGAATGCCGTGTTTTACGGGAGTTCTGCCTCAGTAATACCGGATTACAGACGTAATAAAAGCATAAGCACATAGTCTGAGAATAAGTCCTGTGAAGTGATAAAATAAATGAACTGTGAGCTGAAATATAGGAATTCAGTAAGACCAGGCTTTTTGGTAAAAAACTCATGAGCTGTGCACAGAGTAAATAATCTGTGTTACAGACATTATTAAGCGGAGTGAGTGAAAATTTGTGTATGACTGGAGAGCAGCGCGACTCTCATAAGCAGGTGACTGAATGCAGCTTTTCTGCTGATTGCTGCTTTTGATGAGTAACGGAAATATTTCTTTGTGAAAACCCAGATTACAGACGTCTGTATAAACACAGAAGGAACAATATAAGCGGTGGAGATAACACCGTCAGATATAAAAATAAATTAGCTTTGAGTTGGGTAAAACCAACAACATCAGACAGAAATAAAAGTTAAAAGAATGAGCTGTGAGTTGAGTATAAATAAACCAACAACATCAGACTTGTTAGAGTTAAAGAGTGAATGAGCTGGACACAAAACACACCAGCAAAAATTAGACAAGATTTATAGTTTAAGTTCATGAGCTGAGATACACACACTGGCCACTAAAAACAGGCTTCTGGGGGTTGAATGTGTTCTGGTGTCTTGGAGGTTGGTCAGAACTGAATGAGTGAGTGACTGAGATAACGCATTAAAAATATATCTTTTAGAAAAAAGGATAGTAGTTGTCATAAGATGGAAAGGGAATTTAATAGAGAAATGGATATCAGTGCAAAAGAACAGAATGATTCATGGAAAACCATAGAAAATCAGCTGTTAATAATGAAAACTGCTATTAAGAAAACACTTGAATACAGAGAGGAACAAAAGTTGGTTAAACGGATGGATTCTAAAATAAATGAAGAATTGTCAAAAGATGGAAAGAGCAAGACAGATAGAGAAAATATTGGCAAGTGGTTTTGGTTGAAGGAAAAAAAATGCAAAACAGAAGAGAGACTTGGGTGACAAACAGTGTAGAGACAGCACATGGTTGAGCTGAGGAAAATGGAAAGAACTGGGAGACAAAGCAGAAAAAGATGGAAAGTTTTGGTCACAGATGGGAATGTTGTGGCAAAGTTGTGACCATGCGATGACTGACCAGAAAAGTAGACAGATTAAAAATAGCAGTACAGTTGAAATGCCACCATCATATGACTTTCTACCAAATAAGCCCACTCTATCACACCACATCTCCCCTTACTGACTTATATCCCACGCTGAAAGTAACTGGGGGAAAAGTCAGCGTGTGTGATTTACCGCCAGTAACTGCTCAGCCTCCTCCTGACCCCCGCTGCTCTGCCCCACATTCCAGTGCTGCGTCTGCACACTCATCCGGAGATTCCTTAATTTCACAGGATCCATTAAATGACCCATTTGCTGACCGGGTACTGCGGGACAAAATGCGGCCAGCTTCTGGCCCAAAAAAGTGTTCCACCCCGTATTCCTATTCACCTAGTGATATGGAATTGGTCACACCTCTGAAATCAGATGTAACTGAGGGCTCAGTTAATATGTCAGTGTCAGGGAAATGGATAAATGACGAACCACTGACTCCAGTAACTTATCATGACGCTGCTATGCAGGCACCACCTATTACAGTACAGAATCAGTCACCAATTGAAAATGAGGAAGCTATGCCACTAGTACCTGAGGCTACTCCTCCCCCTGCTGGATATGGCTATAACATGAGACCCCGAACTCAGTCCAAATCTTCTTATATGGGTCCACTGTTCCAACAACAATTTGGGGTAAATAGATACAAGCCTTTTACACTGGGAGATCTTACCACTTTGTGTGACAAATTGCCTCCGATCGCAGAAGATGCGTATATATGGTTACAGACTCTAGACTCCCTGACAGCAGGCACCACGTTAGCTCTAGGTGATTACAGGGCCATTGCTGGGTGATGCATGAAGCCACACTACTGTAGGGACATAGAGCTTGTTGCAGGTACAATAGCAGTACCAGATGGGGTTCCACTTACTGCATATTCCACTCTTATAGGCATGGCTCAAATGTATCCAGTAACCAGAGGACGTAGCATTCTAAAATTTGAGTGGAACGCAAACACAAATCCTAGAGAATATTTAGATCAGTGCAAATCCATGTGGCAAACACAGACAGGAACTAATCCAGACAGGGCTGGTCCACAAAGGGACTGGTTCCGGGATGCTGTTTTAAGAGGGTTACCGTTGCAGGTTAAAACTAATATGGAGGATAATCCCGACCTCCCTGGATCAGAGCCTGGAGTATGGGATCGCCATTTGATGCATCATTTATCTAAACTCAAAGAGGCAAAACAAGATGAGGAGAGTGAATTAAAAACGTTACAAACTCAGCTCCTGAAAATGCAATTAGCAGAAGCTAAACAGAAGGTTGGGGAAAAGAAGAAGGAGGGGAAAACATCTAAAATTATGTATGAAGGTGCAGTGTCTCAGCCCCCTCAGGATCCTCCATTTCCTGGAAATAGAGAAACAGCAGGACAGTGGCATCAGGCCCCGGTCCCATATCAGGGACATGCTGGTCGTTTTGGGGGACGGGGAGGGCTAAGAGCATGGGGATTCCAGAGAGGACCACAGAGGAGACTGGGTAATGCTGATGTGTGTTATTACTGCAATGAGCCTGGACACTGGTCCCGAGATTGCCCCCATAAGAATGGTCCACCCGGAGGGTATGGGTGTTATGGTCCCGCCATGGCTCCTCCGGCCCATCCATACAGAGGCAGAGGTGGCCCAGCATGCGGTGCATATGGACCACAACTCCAATTACCGGCCTGGGACGAGCCTAGTCGCTGGCCTGAGCACCACTGACAGTCCCCACCGAACCCAGAAGACAGCGGGACTGCGGACCCCCTGCTGTCTGTGACTGTGTCCGGAAATACCCTTCCTTTTCTGGTGGACACCGGGGCCACATGTTCAACCATCAAACATGCTCCTCCAAACACACTCTCCACCAGGACTACAACTGTCATGGGGTTCTCGGGGGCAAAGCAGGTCCTGCCATATACCAAGCCTTTAAAGACTGAAATTGGTGGACAGACACTGAATCACAGTTATCTAGTCTCCCCAGACACACCAGTAAATTTACTGGGTAGAGACATGTTAATAAAACTGGGAGCAACCATTTTATGTGGGACTGATGGACTGCAGGTTCAACTGCTCAATGGCATCCAGTTATTTTGTGACAATAACACTTCTTTTTCACATGGACAGTACCTCCTCCAGCCACTGCCGGACTCAATAGCTGATATATATTGGGTTTTGCTGCAACCTGAAACCACCGCGCACAGAGGCATTCTCTCGGCTTTCCATCGGTGGAAATCCTGGGTCTCCACTGTGGCGCCCTATGTATCTCCTCCTGACTCCCCGCATGTCACCTTGTTTTATGATAGAACTAATTGTGAATGCTACCAGGAAAGCTTTGCTGACGAGTTAGAGGGTACACACTGGGACATTGCCACCACAGACATTTATGTAGCACCAGAAGGAGTGGTGGCTGAGGTTCATTTGACTAGAGAGCAGGAGGTGTGGTTTAAGATGCGGTCTGATGGCGTGCCTCATGTTTCTTTGGCTCTGCACCCAGGTCATGCAGCACGTGAACTTGGAGGTGTGTTAAAACGCTCCCTGAATCTACAGAATTGGCAGCCTTTGGCAACACCTAACCTTTTTTATTCACCCTCAGGTAACACTTATCGCATATTCAACCACTCCACGGATGTGGGCACACTGGAGCATGTTCAGTTAGACAGACACCATGGCAGGGAAAAACAGACCATCCACTGGCAGCTGCTGTTGTGGAAAAAATGCCTTCCACTCTCTGGGAGGAGGGGCCCACAGATGTAGGCCTGATTAAATGTTCCTCCATTACCTTTCAGTTAACCACCGACCAACCAATATGGAAGCCCCAATACCCTCACAAACCAGCAGCAAAATTAGTCATTAAAGATACAGTGGAAGGCCTCTGGAACTCAGGTGTTTTAGAGTCCGTACATTCCTCTTCATGGAACACACCCATTTTGCCAGTGGAGAAAAAAGGGACAGGTAAAATGGCACATGGCACATGATTTACGGGCCATAAATGCAGCTTTGGCAACGCCTATCGTTCCTGTGCCCAATCCCTATGTGGCTCTGACAAATCTTAACCCTGACCATTGCTGGTTTACCTGCATTGATCTGGCCAACGCATTTTTCTGCCTTCCTTTAGCTGAGGAATGCAGGGACATTTTTGCATTTACCTATAAATCTCATAGGTATAGATACATTCGTTTGCCGCAGGAATTTGCGCTTTCTCCAGGAATCTTCAATCAGGTTCTCAAAGACTCTCTCCAAGATTGCCTATTACCTCCAAACACCACTCTGATTCAGTACGTGCATGACATTCTACTCGCAACACCCACTGTGGATGAATGCTTATAGGCAACAGCAATTGTCCTGTCACATTTGGCTAAAAAAGGCTACAAGGTTAGCAAAACCAAACTCCAGATCTGCAGACGCCAGGTTGACTTTCTGGGCAGAGTTGTTTCCGAACCTGGCACGGGGATGTACCCAGCTCACCAATCTGCAGTTTTGTCCCATCCAAAACCGCTCCTGGTTAAGGACATGTTGTCTTTCCTAGGACTCACAGGGTATAGCAGATATTTTGTGCCCAGCCACACCGACCTCACTGCACCCCTTAGTGATCTTGTTAAAAAACAGGGCATGAGAAACCTCACTGCCCCGCTTGAATGGACCAGAGAAGCTGAAGAAGCATTCATTAACTTAAAAACCAGCCTCTCGCAAGCTGTACATTTGGCACACCCAGATTACACGTTGCCATTTCAGCTGGAAGTTTCTGTAACAGCACACACAGCAAATGGTGTGCTGTTCCAGAAAAAAGGGGGAATAAGAACAATGCTAATATACATAAGCGTAATGTTGGACAACATGGAACAAAGACATCATGAGTGCACCCGACACGCAGCAGGGATGGCTAAAATAATTAAAAAAATAGCTCATACAGTGATGGGACATCCTCTTAACATATTAACATCACATGGTGTGGTGGCCTTTGTGAACTCTCAGGTTTTCACACTCTCACCACTGAGACAACAGAGGCTGAGTAAGGTGCTGGAGGCCCTAAACATCACATACACACATGAAGGGATAAACATGGCAGATAGAATAATTACCGGTACACCACATGTCTGTGCAGAAAAAGTGGAGTTTAATGAAAAAATCAGACCAGATCTACAAAGTACATCCCTAACAGACGCCCGAAACCTGTACACAGACGGGTGCTGCTTCAGACATGACACAGAAGGACTTAAGGCAGCATACGCGGTGGTGGAAGATGCAGGGACAGATTTTATCACAGTACAGGCAGAGGAACTGACAGATGCACAATCAGCGCAGAGAGCAGAAGTTTTGGCAGTGATAGCTGCTGTGGAACTAGGAGCAGAGCAGAAGGTACATGTAGAACTTAAACAGTGGCTGAGGACAGGATTTAGAACTGCAGGACAGAAACCCATTAAACATGGACAGGAAATGAGAAAGTTGGCTGAAGCTTTGTTGCTCCCTCAAGAAGTAGCCATCATTAAATGCAGAGGGCATGACAGCAGTAACACCAGAGTAGCACAAGGGAATCAGGCAGCTGACCAGGCTGCTAAACAGTGTGCAGGATATCAGCCCAGGCACATAATGCTGTGTTCAGAAGCAGGGTGGACACCAGAACCCACCCTG
Source organism: Girardinichthys multiradiatus (assembly GCF_021462225.1). Classification (NCBI taxonomy): domain Eukaryota; kingdom Metazoa; phylum Chordata; class Actinopteri; order Cyprinodontiformes; family Goodeidae; genus Girardinichthys; species Girardinichthys multiradiatus. The sequence goes on along the minus strand of NC_061813.1, from coordinate 4,146,645 downwards.
GAAGAAGTAATGAAATTACAAAAGGGGGCCTCTCCTGAGGAAAAATCAGTTTGGAAGGCCCGAGGGGGCTCACGAGATCGGAATGGTTTCTGGAGAATTCCAGACGGACATCCCATTTTGCCACCAGGTCTTACCAAAGTAGCCTTAGAAGAAGCACACGGAGTAGGACATGTGGGAACAATGCAAATGTTGAAAAATCTTGAACACTGGTGGCATCCTTTTTTGAAACCAATGGCAGTGCATTGGATTAATTCCTGTGAGATGTGCAGGCAGTTCAATGTTAGACCAACCTTGAAGCCAGCACTTGGAAAGTTCCCAGTAGACCCAATAGCAGGAAAAGAGGTTATCATTGATTATACAGACATAAATGAGAGAGTAAATGGGTTCAGATATCTGTTTGTGTGTGTGGATGCATTTACTGGATGGCCGGAGGCATGGCCTACAAAAAAGGAACACAGCAAATCTGTGGTGAAGTGTTTGATAAATCATTATATCCCTAGACATGGTTTCCCAGTTAAAATAAGGTCTGACAACGGAACATATTTCACAAATGAGGAACTCAAAGAAGTGGAAAAATTTCTGGGACTGAAACACTCATTTGGCACTGTGTACCATCCACAGTCACAGGGGAAGGTTGAAAGAATGAATCGAACCCTTAAAACCAAATTGGCTAAGATCTGTGCACAGTCCAAAATGAATTGGGTTACGGCCTTGCCATTAGCACGTTTATTTTATGGTATTTTTGTGAACTTCCATTCCAGACATGTTCTGAAAACCACTCCGGGAAGGTGTCCAAAAGGTCTAGGGTAACTCCATCCAAGGACGTATACCTTAAGTGTTATGGGGGATTAGAACTAAATTACACGTTAGGAGCAACTACCACTTTTCGGTTTGACCTGGGTGATGTCATGAAGTGTGGGAAGAATCCGACTGCCTGGTTGGGGTATAATGTGTATTTGTGTGCCAATCTCGACGTGTCCACCAAATGCGCTGCAGACAGGACCATGAGTTTATAAGGGGGAAACGAGCTTTGCGGAAACTGGGGTCACGCAGTGGGATACACGGGTAGGTGGACGCCCACCCTGACATATATAAATTTATGGAATCGAGAAAAAGCCAAACAAATCAGCCTGGTACGGGCGTTGACGCATAACACACTTGGGGGGTGTCAATACACTATTTTTATCCATAAAATCGTTACAAGAAGGTTTGCATTGCATCTCTCAAAAGTGGGATGAGGTGATGTATTTCACTCTAGGAGTAGAGGTAACAGGGACCAACCCCCAGGTACTAATCAAAGTCAATTTAAATAAACCAATCCCTCAGGTGCAGGCCACCAGCACTCCTACAGTTCCAGAACCAGAAGATTAACTAGAAGGGGTGATGAAAGTAGATTACTCCACCCTGCAGCCTCTAGAAATGATCCAGATGGCCACAGGTTATGCAGATGATAATCTTTGGCTGCAATGGATGACACAAACCGCAAAGGAACAAAGTAGGTCTGACTGCATTGCATGTGCATCTGCAAGGCCACACTTAACCACTGACCCAGCCCCTTTATATCTGGAAGATGCTTGGGGGTACAGTTGCATGTTACAACTAACTAAAGAAGCCACCCTAGCCAACTGTACCATGCTAGCTAGCATCTTTCCACCCATCCCAAACAATACCAAGACAGGACCATTCACTCTTCAGAGGCTGAATGGGACATATTCTTGTTTCAAGTTCACCTCAAACACCCCAAAGGTGAATGTAGGACAAATTCCCTCGGACTGGTGTAATACCACCACGTCTGGAAAAGTGATAGGACTTTGGGCACGATCAGGATTATATTACTACTGTGGAGGATATAGACTTCTCACTAATATACTAAATAACACCATAGGAGTATGTGCAATGGTCAGATTACAAGCCCCGTTGATTTTAATTGGTCCTAATATTACCTCTGTGACATATCAACAAGATAAGGCACTGGCACTCACTCGCAGGAGGAGAAGACATATTATGAAAAGAAGCGCTTCAACCACTTTTGATCTCAGTCAGGGTTCCCCCACCTATATAGATGCAATTGGAGTTCCGCGAGGAGTCCCAAATGAGTATAAACTTGCAGACCAAATATCAGCTGATTTGAAAACATCCCTATTATAACTGCCTTGTTCCCAGTAACGCCCAACAAAAATGTAAACCGGATTAATTATATTCATTATAATGTTTTGCGTCTGGCCAATCTAACTCGAGACGCTGTAGAAGGTTTATCTGAACAATTGGCCCCAACTTCCCTCATGGCAGTTCAAAATAGGATGGCATTGGATATGTTATTAGCTGAAAAAGGTTTCGTGTGTGCCATGTTTGGAGATTTGTGTTGTACTTTCATTCCTAATAACACATTTGTAGCTATAATGGTGACCTGTGGATGTTGTTGCGTTCCATGCATTCGTTCTCTGATGGTGCGCCTCATCACCTCCGCAATTGAGCAGAGGGATCCAAAGATAACGATGCCACTGTTGCAAATTGACTATGACCAGGATGAGGATTCAGAGTGTGAATTCATGGACGCATAATAGGATGCATGCATGTTTTTTAATGATTTTCTCTTTTACAGGTGGTACAGTAATATTTTTTCTTATTTCTACTTATTTTTAGAAGGACCTTTTAGATTGTGAACTCTTTTATGAGAGTTCAAAAGAGGGATATTGTAGAATATAAACTATCTATGTGTGTAATGTAGAATATAAACTATCTATGTGTGTAACTGGAATGTGTGGAAATAGGGGGGGGGGAGGGTCAAGCTTAGGGAGTGAAGCATAGGGGGGTCAAGCTTAGGGAGTGAAGCATAAAAACTGCAAAGTCATAAATTGGTGAATGACAAGGGAGAAAGAGTAAAGAGAGGGCAAGTTCGTAAATAGATGGAGGATGGGGGAGACAGGGAAAGATGAGTTAGCCAGAAGGGAACAACTAGAAGCACTCCTTATTTGGACCTAAGGAAATGTTATGCTATATACATGAGTGACATGATATATGTATATGTTGAACACACCCTTGAGACTGAATAAAACGAACTGAGAAGCGAAGAGAGGGCAGAGTTGGACTCATAGGTTTTCACTGGAGTCTATCTCTCTCACTCTGCAGAGGCGAACTCAAAGTTGATTGTACTTTGTGTTTATTTCACTCTTTTGAAACCTGTACCCAAATCAACAGACACAGCTTCGACACAAACTATCTGGCATGCCCGGAAAAGTTCCAACAGCACTTATCTGTTATTATGAAAAGATGGAGTTGAGAAAAACTTGCCTGGCATACATGGAGCTTATTTGGGAAAGGTAGGATACAATCTTTTTTCATCCATCTGAATGCAAATGAAAAGACGTGCATGAAGTCATCAGCAGACTATCCATCATTTTCAGCATATCTCTTACAAAAATATCTTTGGAAGTTTTGTACTCAGGCTGTTAATGTCATGCTGGCCAACATGCTAGTGTGAGCTAAAGTGATCATAGTTAGCTCACATATAAGTGTAGGTGGCACACACATTATTTTATGTTGTTTGGATTAAATTGGTTAGGTTTAGGCACAGACTAGGAAATATTTTTTTTACTGGTTGAGGAAAAAAATTAGTTTTGCTTAATTTGATTTGAATGCCAAGATAATTGGTTTGAATACCTTAGTATAATATTATTTTCCTTCTTAGCTAAAAGCTAAGAAGGAAAATAATATTTAAAAAATATTTTAAAAAAGGGACCAGAAGTATGTTACTGAAGCAATCCACTGTCTGGCTAGTGTGGAGATATATTATGTGTGTGCATCATTATTATTATGTTCATAACCAGTGTGGGAAATAAAATGTATAACCTGTGTTAGTATAAGACATTGTGTGGCCTGCAGAATTGTTATTGCACAAACTTGGCCTTGAGTGTGATGAAGCAGAAAAATACTGAGAACTGTAGGGATGTGAAAAGATTAACTGGCAGAGTACTCCCTTCTCATATCAGTAGAAAACAGGGTGCAGGTGCAGGACAATAACTGTCTAAATATGGTAAGCTGGAAAAGTGTGTACGTGACTACATGTGAGAAAAAAACTGTAAACAGGGCGCTGCCCATTTTCATGTGTGTTTTAATAAAATCAATGAGCCCAGTGAGAAGCTCAGAAGAAATCTTGGTGTGGCCTGATCACATGAGCTATCTTCTCCCTGGGCCCAGGTAATTAACTTAAATACAATGGTGTCTGAGTGTGTTATTCTAATGTGTTGTGAATTCCTCCAGGTTACGGTGAATAAACGAACACGCAGAAGGCCCCGGTAAAGGGGTACTTCAACAATAGCTACTAGTCTTTTGTTGCTAGTCTAGCCAGAGGTAGGAACTACTGTAGAGAATCAGTGGGAATGTGTACCAGAAATGCATTTTGCTTGGTTTTTCCCCACAGGTGTTCTGCGAAATTTGCCTGACATTTGCATAAAATAGGACCAAGCTCTATTTTTCTATACTTGCTTCACCATGCCCAGTGCACATGGTTGGAAGCCACAATTTTACTTACATTTTGCCTAAAGGAAAGACAATAGACAGACTTTGATTTATATCTGCTGGCTAATTTAAGGAAGAACAAGGTTGGGGAAAAATTACATCAAATGATAAATACATTTTATATTTGGTGTTGCTAAAAATTGATGCCTAGTGATGCATCTGTAATTGCACTTTTTGCTACTTTGTACTGTAACTGTTGCACTATAATTTCCCCCAGATTAGGGGTGTAACAGTACAGACAAATCAGTCGAGCAAATACATGAAGAGTTAGGATACACATGTACACATACAATTTAGTATGTTTTTGGTTCAGTAAGGGAAAAATATGCAAAATATAAAAACATTTACAGCCCAACTCTGAGGCTGCAACAATAATGGGAGAGAGATGAGGGTTGGCGAATACAAAAATTGATTTATTTTACAAAACGTTAGTCGATTGTGTGTCTCACATCCTGCAAGCGGCCGCCTGCTCCAGTCAGATCAGTAAGGAAGAAAAAGAGGCCCCTGCATCCTATTGAAAGGAAGCTTTAAAAACACCACCCCAGGTGTGGCTCAATCAGCCTGACAAGCTCGCCACCAAGCTCTCTGCCTTGCTCTCTGCAAATGTAACGAGTAGTTCAGAAGATCTGAAATTTCAGCCGGACACAACTGATAAGATTCAAAAGATTTATTGATCTTTTAGGAAGGCGTTCGGCAGGAAACCTCCAGTGGTAGGCACAGGAACCTCTGGAGACAGACAGACTGGTTAGTGGCTGAGCGAAGAACTAAGGATTTAGCAACACTCAGAAATAAAGCCACTAACCTTTTCAGAATCTGAGAGAGGATCAGGAAACTGAATTTAGGCTCTTCAGTGTGATTGTCAGGAGGCAGCAGGGCTATGTCACACTGGCTGTCAGGTTTGCAAACCCACTGACTGAGCAGAAGGCGGTGGTCAGGGGACAGACACCAGGTCAGAGCCGGGAGGATCAGGCGACAGGATCCTAGGGAGAGCCTTGAATCGTGGGTCGGGGGACAGAAGCGAGGTCATGAACGGGGAGGCAGATACAGGCATACGGATCCAAAGGTTAGGCAGAGAGGGTTGGTCAGGAGGCAGAAGCAAGGTTGTTTGTCCAGAAAGCAGAAGCCAATGAAGTATCCGACGCAGGCAAGGTACAGCAGGGAAATCTGTGAATCAAAACGAGATCAGATCAGGCAGACAGGCAGGAATGCTGGATACTACTCACACAAAGGCTTTTGAAAATCTGGCACTGGTTGTCTGTCAGAGGGCTGCTTAGTAAGGCAGATGAAGTGTAATTAGAAAGCTGGCAGGGAAGGAGCAGGTGGAAGTAATCCTCCTATAAGCTGCAGCACAGAGCAGGCAGACAGAGATGAGGAAAAACAAAAACAAAGAGGGAGACAACTAGTTCCCCCCCATAAAAATGAAATTCCCACAGTGTAAGCCTAAGAAACAAGTGATCTAGACCATGCATCCGCTACAATATTGTCTAACCACCTTATCTTAGTGTTGTGGTGGATAACCAAACAAAATAATTACAAAATCCACTGCATCAATCTATGATGTGGGCACTGCAATGAATGCAAGAATATTAACGGATTATGGTCCATATAGACAACCAGAGGAACACTGCCAGAATCTAAATATACTTCAAAATGCTGTAAAGCCTAGATGAGTGCAAGTGTCTCTTTGTTAATAACAGACTAGTTCAACTGAAACTGGTTAACCTTTTTGGAGTAAAAACCCACAGGTCGGTCAATCAGTCTGCAGTCATGCAGTTGGAAGGAATGATCCACGTATGAAGCTAAAAAGAACAGGAGGAGAACAAAGGGCAGATTTAATGTTCTCAAAAGCAAGAAGATGACCAGATATGGTCGAGGGAGTGACAGTAGAAAGGTTTTTACAACAACTATGGTAATACACTGCAAGACCCATAAACTGCTGAAGTTCTTTTTTAGTCGCCGAGACTGGATAAGGCAAAATTGGAGTCTTGGCTTTCACCGGCCACAGGTTCCCTTGCCCCACTACTTTGCCTAGATAAGCGACTGTAATCTTAGCAAATTCAAACTTTACGTCATATAAGTACACTGCACTGCCCTCGAACCCAGACACAACCTTGTTCATAACGCTGGAACGTCGCCTGTGCATTTCACAGTCCAAAACTCATAACAGTATAAGGAAACAGACCAGAGGGAGTTATAAAAGCAGAGATCTCACTCTCTCTCTCAGACAGAGGGACTTGCCAGGGCCCCTTTAATAAATCAAACTTGCTCACAAACTGAGCTGAACCAACTTGATCAACACAGTCTTCCATGCACGGCAAAGGATAAGCATCTGGTTTTGTAACCATATTTAGCTTCCGGTAGTCAGTACAAAATCTAAAACTCTTGTCAGATTTCTCCACTAACAAACAAGGCGATGCCCAGCTAGAAGCAGAGGGTTCAGCAATACGATAGTCAAGCATGTACTATATCTCACTGTCCATTACCATATGCTTCTCTTCTGCTAAACTGCCGGTGCTCAACTTTTTGGTCATTAAGGCGCTTCATCTTCTCCCTGGAAGAGGTCAGCTTCTACCTAGCCATTTCCCCCCAGTATACAACCGGTGCCTATTCATTAACATAGTCAATCAAATTACTTGGTTCTGACTGCCCCACTGCATCATGCAAGAATTTAATTGGCCTGCGCACAGTGTCCAAAAACAAGTTCATTCGACTAAATTCGGTGCTCTCCTGCACTACTTCACGAGCAGCCAACAGAAGCCATGGCAAACCATCCTACCAGTCTTGGTTTAGCTCAACACAGTAACCATGCAATAGGGATTTCAGTCTGGTGAAATCTTTCCAGAGCCCCTAAACTCTGAGCATGGTATGCAGAAGCCTGGTTATGCTTTATACGCAACTGTTTCTGAACCTGAGGAAACAAATATGAACAATTCGAACCTTGATACGTTTGAATTATTTTTGGAATGCCAAAGATAGAAATTATCATCATCATAGCCTTTACCACAGACCTAGAAGTAATGGTACGAAGAGTGTATGCAGCTGGATATCTTGTACTCTACATTATTGTCAGCAAATAGTTACTACCAGCCTTGTAACAAGGCAAGGTACCAAAACAATCAATAATAACACGCTTAAATGGCTGGAATAGGACACAGCAGAAAAGGCTTGGGGCTCTGGTTCACGCATACCTGTCATCTGACAAATATGGCATGTTCTAATATACTCTGAGACATCCTTTTAACCAAGGCCAAAAAAAGTACCGGAAATGTAGTTATAGGTCTTGTGGACCCCCAGATGCTCAGACTGATCATGACAACAATTTGTCAGACCGGGTCACCGACAAAGTTTTCCCCATGCAGCAAGCTACTAAAGGCCATATACGGAACAGACAACTCAGTGTCTAAAACCCACAACCTCAAAACAGCCTTACGAAGGCTGCTACACTCATTTAGTTAAGCAACAGACTAACCACACTTGTCGATGTCTCCCAACAAAGCACAGAGTTCACAACCCCCAAGACCCCATTTGTTACAGCCCAAATCTGAAGCTGCAACATTAATCAGAGACAGACAAGGGTTAGCGAATCCAAAAACTCATTTATTTTTTAAAATGGTAGAAGTTGTTGGGACCCACAGCCATGGATTTCAACATTAAACTCCGGTACGGACCTTTCTGGAACTTTCAAAATAAAGTAACTATTTTAACCTTCTTCCGGCACAGTCAGGAAACGGGATAACTGCGGACTTCCTGTGACGCCACTACCCAAATAAAAGCACAGCTGTTGCTACATCCGCTCTCTTTCCACACGGCCTTCGAAAAGGACCAGTCAGGGGAGGCCCAGCGCGCTGATGTCTTTTGCTGGCATAAAGACATAAACTCTTCAACTGGATCCAAGGAAGCCATACGATCATCGATCATATGCAAAGATAAGTACGGATGAAATACAGTCTGTGTATCTGGTATTTTCATTCATGAACAGGGGAAATTAAGGTACAAGCATTGCTTGACTGTCTCTCCGAGCCCCCCGCAGACGCAAACGGTGTTCGAGAGAAGCCCCTGCAAAGACACGGTCTCCCGGCCTGGAAGGAAGACAGCAGAGACCGCAGCATACAGGACGAGCCGCCCAGCTACATTACTCATAACGCGCCGTCCGCGCTTATGCATTTTAACCCTTTCATTAACCCTGGTATTTTAAAGGTATGTGTTGATTCTGGTGCTAAGCTATCCGCTTCTTTGTTAGCTTAACTGCTAACCGGTAAGAACACGTGCTTGCTACTAAAGAGTATTCAACAGAAAGGTTGTTGGTTTTCAAGCTAGTGAATAATAGTTTCTAAACATAATTTACTAAATTTGATAACTCAGTAAACACCATTAAGCCCCATTTATCCAGAAAGATTTGGCTCTTTTCCAAAATACTCCCTTAATAATATTTCTTCAAATATTATTTCAATAACTTTAGGCAGCTAATTAGACACTGTTGAGAAATGGTCATCCAGAAGGTTGGTTTTATTCAGCAGATCATTATTTAAAACATTATTTTATTAAAATAATATTTTATCTGATCTTGCATTGTGAATGGTTGTCTAAATGTTTGCTGATTATTGCCTAAGTTGGTTCCAAGACTAACTTAACTTCATTTCCAGATTCTTCAAGATAATCCTTGGTTCTCAAACATAAACATTGCATGGTAATGTTTCATCACTCTTTTGGTCATAATTTCCAATCATCTTTAATCAACTTGTTTATGTTGTACATAGCCCATTAGTCTTCGTTATTCTTTAATTCTGCTTGGTAGTTTAGTTGGATTGTTTTAGCATTGTAAAGAGTTTGTTGATTGAAATATGTTTGACTTTGAGTTGACTTATTTTTGTTAATAAATTCTTGTATTTTAAGAAATTGTGTGAATTCATTCCATATATGTGCAGAGTTTATGCTATGAATAACATCGCTGTCGAGGTAGGAAAACTTTACTGGCCGTCCGTTAACTCTTACATTACTCCTCACCTTTCATCGACTCTTTTTATTTGGCACCCCAAAGGACAATCCTCAGTCAGAGATCAGTTGTATGTTTCCACAAGTGTATTAAAACTAATTTGAATTCAGAGAGGAGACACCACACTTACATGGGTATCTGCAAATGTCTATGTGTTGTCTCCTTTGGAGGTGCTCCACAATACCTTTATATACTCCACGCTGCTATGCAGTACACATAATCATTCTGTCTGTGGATGTCTCCCAGCAACAATATAACAGTTCCTTATGTCCAAATAAGGAGTGTTTCTGGTTATTCTCTTCTAGCAAGCTTGTCTTATCTTGTCTCCTTCCTTACCTGTCCTCCATCCATTTACGATCTTGCCCTCTCTCTACTGTTGAAGCCGTCTCTGCTTCCCCGGGTCCGTTGATTTGGGTACAGGTTTCAAAGAGTGAAATAAACACAAGTACAATCTACTTTATGGTCGCCTCTGCAGAGTGAGAGATGGAGACTCCAGCCAAGTATCTGCGAGCCCAACTCTGATCAACTCTTGCTTCCAGCTAGTTTTATTCAGTCTCAAGGGTGTGTTCAACATATACATATATCATGGCACACATGTATAACATAACATAACATAACATAACATAACATAACAGTCCAAATAAGGAATACTTCTGATTGTAACATGCAACTCATCCTCCCCTGTCTCTGGCCTTCCTTGTCCTCTTCTAATTTATGACCTTGCACTCTCTATGCTCCTCACTCCCTAGGCCCTTTCTATGCTTCACACATTGCAGTTACACACATAGATAAGTCATATTACATACATAGATATTTTATATTCTACAATTCCCCCTTTTGAACTCTTATAAAAGAGTTCACATTCTAAAACGTCCTTCTAAAGATAAGTAGAAATAATGCAAAAATATTACTGTACCGTACTGTACTGTAAAAGAGAAAATCATTAAAAAACATGCATGCATCATATTATTAGTCCATGAATTCACACTCTGAGTTCTCATCTTGGTTATAGTCAATTTGCAACAGTGGCATCGTTGTCTTTGGATCCTTCTGCTCAATTGCAGAGGTGATGAGGCGCACCATCAGAGAACGAATGCATGGGACACAACAACATCCACAGGCTACCATTATAGCTACAAATACTGCAATAGAAATCAGTAAAGACATTATCAAACCCTTCTAGTGTCCAAATATCCCTGACATCCACTCCTCCAGGGAATTATCAATTCCAGAATGTTCATGCATGGTGGCGGAGAGGGTTTTAAGTCCCTCTAAGGCCCTTGACACTGAACCGTCCGGTGCAGTGTTATTGGGAATAAAAGTACAACACATATCTCCAAACATGGCACACACGCCACCTTTTTCAGCTAATAACATATCCAAAGCCATCCTATTTTGAACTGCCATGAGAGACGTTGGGGCCAATTGTTCAGATAAACCTTCTACAGCATCTCGAGTTAGATTTGCCAGCCGCAAAACATTATAATGAATATAATTAATGCGGTCTACGTTTTTATTGGGAGTTACTGGGAACAAGGCAGCTATAATAGGGATGTTTTCAAATCCAGCTGATATTTGATCTGCAAATTTATACTCATTCGGGACTCCTCGCGGAACTCCAATTGCATCTATATAGGTGGGGGAACCCTGACTCAGGTCAAAAGTGGTTGAAGTGCTTCTTCTCATAATATGTCTTCTCCTGCGAGTGAGTGCCAGCGCCTTATCTTGTTGATATGTCACAGAGGTAATATTAGGACCAATTAAAATCAACGGGGCCTGCAATCTAACCATTGCACATACTCCTATGGTGTTATCTGGTATATTAGTGAGAAGTCTATATCCTCCGCAGTAATAATATAATCCTGATAGTGACCAGAGTCCAATCACTTTCCCAGACGTGGTGGTATTACACCAGTCCGAGGGAATTTGTCCTACATTCACCTTTGGGATGTTTGAGGTGAACTCAAAACAAAAATATGTCCCATTCAGCCTCTGAGGATTGAATGGTCCTGTCCTAGTATTGTTTGGAATGGGTGGAAAGATGCTAGCTAGCATGGTGCAGTTGGCTGGGTGTCGTCTTTAGTTAGTTGTAACATGCAACTGTACCTTCAAGCATCTTCCAGATATAAAGGGGCTGGGTCAGTGGTTAAGTGTGGCCTTGCAGATGCACATGCAATGCAGTCAGACCTACTTTGTTCCTTTGCGGTTTGTGTCATCCATTGCAGCCAAAGATTATCATCTGCATAACCTGTGGCCATCTGGATTATTTCTATAGGCTTCAGGGTGGAGTAATCTACTTTCATCACCCCTTCTAGTTAATCTTCTGGTTCTGGAACTGTAGGAGTGCTGGTGGCCTGCACATGGGGAGTTGGTTTATTTAAATTGACTTTGATTAGTAGCTGGGGGTCGGTCCCTGTTACCTCTACCCCTAAAGTGAAATACATCACCTCGTCCCACTTGTGAGAGGTGCGATGCAAACCTTCTTGTAACGATTTTATAGACAAAAATAGTGTATTGACACCCCCCAGTGTGCTATGCGTTAACGCCCGTACCAGGTGATTTGTTTGGCTTTTTCTTTATTCCGTAAATTTATATATGTCAGGGTGGGTGTCCACATACCCGTATACCCCACTGCATGACCCCAATTTCCGCAAAGCTCGTTTCCCCCATATAAACTCATAGTCCTGCCTGCAGCGCATTGGGTGGACACGTCGACATTGGCACACAAATACACATTATACCCCAACCAGGCAATCGGATTCTTCCCATACTTTATAACATCACACAGGTCAAACCGAAAAGTGGTAGTTGCTCCTAACGTGTAATTTAATTCTAATCCCCCATAACGCTTAAGGCATACGTCCTTGGATGGAGTTACCCTAAACCTTTTGGACACCTTCCCGGAGTGGTTTTCAGAACATATCTGGAATGGAAGTTCACAAAAATACCATAAGATAAACGTAACTATGATACTGAGATTAACACTCCACCTATGATAAAACTCCTAGAGAGTCTAATTCCCTTTCTTTGGGTACTCATCATTTTAAAAAAAAACTTATAAAACAAAACATAAACATAGAAAGTTAAATCATAACCTGAAAAAGATACAAAAAATAAAAATGTAGTATAAAATATAAAATGTTCGCTAAACGGTGTCTTCTGGGGTGCGAGAGAAGCTCCACCACTTCCAGTGAGAGAAACTCAATCCGTCCCGCCTCTCCTTCTGCTGTCCTTTCTCCTCTTCAGCTCCCAGGTGTAGACTGACCTGGAGCCTTGCGTTCTCACACCTGGGGATTATTCTGCCCCTTCACTGGTGTGAGAAATCTGATCTTCAGCTCTCAGGTGTAGACTGACCTAGAGCTAATTTCTCTCACCCGGGGATTATTCTGCCCCTTCTTGGGTGAGAGAAGTGAGATTGCCTTCTCCTGTGTTTTCGCTCAGATCCTCCTGGATCTGAAAAAGGGATCGTTGAGGTGGTTCTGCTCCTGCACACTGGCTCCAGTGATACCCAGTAGCACCTTTGCCCTTCAGCCTCACTGCATGGGTTGTCCTCTCTGTGACCTGGAATGGACCGGTCCACCTTGGCTCTGACCACTTTCTTTTGATGACTTTCAGGAGGACCCACTCGGCTTCTGATGTGTTAGTTCCAACCCTGGTCTCTGGTTCTGCTGAGATCTGTTTGGAGAAAGCTGTAACAAGACTGTGGAGAGATCTGTAATAATCACGATGAGACATAGATTGTTCACACTCAGTGAGAAACGGTAACCTTGTTTGTGGACCTGGGAATGGCCTCCCTGTTTGCAGCTCATGTGGGGTCAAACCATGTTTCTGATTTATAGAACTCCGTACAGACATCAGAGCTAATGGCAAGGCCGTAACCCAATTCATTTTGGACTGTGCACAGATCTTAGCCAATTTGGTCTTAAGGGTTTGATTCATTCTTTCAACCTTCCCCTGTGACTGTAGATGATACACAGTGCCAAATGGGTGTTTTAGTCCCAGAAATCTTTCCACTTCCTTGAGTTCCTCGTTTTTGAAATGTGTTCCGTTGTCAGACCTTATTTTAGCTGGGAAACCGTGTCTAGGGATATAATGATTTATCAAACACTTCACCACAGATTTGCTGTCTTCCTTTTTTGTAGGCCACGCCTCTGGCCATCCAGTAAATGCATCCACACACACCAACAGATATCTGAACCCATTCACTCTCTCAGTCATGTCTGTATAATCAATGATAACCTCTTTTCCTGCTGTTGGGTCTACTGGGAACTTTCCAGGTGCTGGCTTCAAGGTTGGTCTGGTATTGAACTGCCTGCACATCTCACATGAATTAATCCAATGCACTGCCATTGGTTTCAAAAAAGGATGCCACCAGTGTTCAAGATTTTTCAACATTTGCATTGTTCCCACATGTCCTACTCCATGCGCTTCTTCTAGAGCTACTTTGGTAAGACCTGGTGGCAAGATGGGACGTCCATCTGGGCTTCTCCAGAGACCATTCTGATCTTGTGAGCCCCCTCATGCCTTCCAAACTGATTTTTCCTCAGGAGAGGCCCCCTTTTGTAGTTTCATTACTTCTTCCAGGGTGGATTCTGGTGTCCACCCTGCTTCTGAACACAGCATTATGTGCCTGCGCTGATATCCTGCACACTGTTTAGATGCCCGGTCAGCGGCCTGATTACCTTGTGCTACTCTGGTGTTACTGCTGTCATGTCCTCTGCATTTAATGACGGCTACTTCTTGAGGGAGCAACAAAGCTTCAGCCAGCCTTTTGATTTCCTGTTCATGCTTAATGGGTTTCTGTCCTGCTGTCCTGAACCCTGTTCTCAACCATTGCTTTAGTTCAACGTGCACTGCACTTGTGACATATGCTGAGTCTGCGTAAATGTTTACTTTCTGTCCTTCTCCTAACTGTAAAGCAGCTATTACAGCCAAAACTTCTGCTCTCTGCGCTGATTGTGCGTCTGTCAGTTCTTCTGCCTGTACTGTGACAAAATCTGTCCCTGTGTCTTCCACAACCGTGTATGCTGCCTTAAGTCCTTCTGTGTCATGTCTGAAGCAGCACCCGTCTGTGTACAGGTTTCGGGCGTCTGTTAGGGATGTACTTTGTAGATCTGGTCTGATTTTTTCATTAAACTCCACTTTTTCTGCGCAGACATGTGGTTCTCCTGATGTCATTCTGTCTGCCATGTTTATTCCCTCATGTGTGTATGTGATGTTTGGGGCCTCCAGCACCTTACTCAGCCTCTGTTGTCTCAGTGGTGAGAGTGTGAAAGCCTGAGAGTTCACAAAGGCCACCATGCCATGTGATGTTAATATGTTAAGAGGGTGTCCCATCACTACATGAGCTGTTTTTTGGATTATTTTAGCCATCCCTGCTGCATGTCGGATGCACTCATGATGTCTTTGTTCCATGTTGTACAACATTACACTTATATATATGAGGACTGTCCTAACACCCCCTTTTTTCTGGAACAGCACACCATTGGCTGTGTGTGCTGTGACAGAAACATCCAAGTGGAAGGGCAATGTGTAATCTGGATGTGCCAAATGTGTAGCTTGCGAGAGGCTGGTTTTTAAGCTTCTCTGGTCCATTCAAGCGGGGCAGTGAGATTTCTCATGCCCTGTTTTTTGACAAGCTCTCTAAGGGGTGCAGTGAGGTCGGTGTAGCTGGGCATAAAATATCTGCTATACCCTGTGAGTCCTAGGAAAGACAACATGTCCTTAACCAGGAGTGGTTTTGGGTGGGACAAAACTGCAGATTGGTGAGCTGGGGACATCCCCGTGCCAGGCTGGGAAACAACTCTGCCCAAAAAGTCAACCTGGCATCTGCAGATCTGGAGTTTGGGTTTGCTAACCTTGTAGCCTTTTTTAGCCAAATGTGACAGGACAATTGCTGTTGCCTCAAGGCATTCAGCCACCGTGGGCGTTGCAAGAAGGATGTCATCCACGTACTGAATCAGAGTGGTGTTTGGTGGTAATAGGCAATCTTGGAAAGAGTCTTTTAGAACCTGATTGAAAATCCCTGGAGAAAGCGCGAATCCCTGCAGCAAACGAGTGTATCTATACCTATGAGATTTATAGGTAAATGCAAAAATGTCCCTGCGTTCCTCAGCTAAAGGAAGGCAGAAAAATGCATTGGCCAGATCAATGCAGGTAAACCAGCAATGGTCAGGGTTCAGATTTGTCAGAGCCACATACGGATTGGGCACGGGAACGGTAGGGGTGGCCAAAGCTGCATTTATGGCCCGTAAATCATGCGCCATGCGCCATTTACCTGTCCCGTTTTTTCTCCACCGGCAAGATTGGGTGTGTTCCATTAAGAGGAATGTGCAGACTCTAAAACACCTGAGTTCCAGAGGCCTTCCACTGTATCTTTAATGCCTAGTTCTGCTGCTGGCTTGTGAGGGTATTGGGGCTTCCATATTGGTTGGTCGGTGGTCAAATGAAAAGTAATGGGGGAACATTTAATCAGACCTACATCCGTGGGCCCCTCTGCCCAGAGAGTGGAAGGCATTTTTTCCACAACAGCAGCTGCCAGTGGATGGTCTGTTTTTTCCCTGCCATGGTGTCTGTCTAACTGAACATGCTCCAGTGTGCCCACATCCGTGGAGTGGTTGAATATGCGATAAGTGTTACCTGAGGGTGAATAAAAAAGGTTAGGTGTTGCCAAAGGCTGCCAATTCTGTAGATTCAGGGAGCGTTTTAACACACCTCCAAGTTCACGTGCTGCATGACCTGGGTGCAGAGCCAAAGAAACATGAGGCACGCCATCAGACCGCATCCCTAAACCACACCTCCTGCTCTCTAGTCAAATGAACCTCAGCCACCACTCCTTCTGGTGCTACATAAATGTCTGTGGTGGCAATGTCCCAGTGTGTACCCTCTAACGCGTCAGCAAAGCTTTCCTGGTAGCATTCACAATTATTTCTATCATAAAACAAGGTGACATGCAGGGAGTCAGGAGGAGATACATAGGGCGCCACAGTGGAGACCCAGGATTTCCACCGATGGAAAGCCGAGAGAATGCCTCTGTGCGTGGTGGTTTCAGGTTGCAGCAAAACCCAATATATATCAGCTATTGAGTCCGGCAGTGGCTGGAGGAGGTACTGTCCATGTGAAAAAGAAGTGTTATTGTCACAAAATAACTGGATGCCATTGAGCAGTTGAACCTGCAGTCCATCAGTCCCACATAAAATGGTTGCTCCCAGTTTTATTAACATGTCTCTACCCAGTAAATTTACTGGTGTGTCTGGGGAGACTAGATAACTGTGATTCAGTGTCTGTCCACCAATTTCAGTCTTTAAAGGCTTGGTATATGGCAGGACCTGCTTTGCCCCCGAGAACCCCATGACAGTTGTAGTCCTGGTGGAGAGTGTGTTTGGAGGAGCATGTTTGATGGTTGAACATGTGGCCCCGGTGTCCACCAGAAAAGGAAGGGTATTTCCGGACACAGTCACAGACAGCAGGGGGTCCGCAGTCCCGCTGTCTTCTGGGTTCGGTGGGGACTGTCAGTGGTGCTCAGGCCAGCGACTAGGCTCGTCCCAGGCCGGTAATTGGAGTTGTGGTCCATATGCACCGCATGCTGGGCCACCTCTGCCTCTGTATGGATGGGCCGGAGGAGCCATGGCGGGACCATAACACCCATACCCTCCGGGTGGACCATTCTTATGGGGGCAATCTCGGGACCAGTGTCCAGGCTCATTGCAGTAATAACACACATCAGCATTACCCAGTCTCCTCTGTGGTCCTCTCTGGAATCCCCATGCTCTTAGCCCTCCCCGTCCCCCAAAACGACCAGCATGTCCCTGATATGGGACCGGGGCCTGATGCCACTGTCCTGCTGTTTCTCTATTTCCAGGAAATGGAGGATCCTGAGGGGGCTGAGACACTGCACCTTCATACATAATTTTAGATGTTTTCCCCTCCTTCTTCTTTTCCCCAACCTTCTGTTTAGCTTCTGCTAATTGCATTTTCAGGAGCTGAGTTTGTAACGTTTTTAATTCACTCTCCTCATCTTGTTTTGCCTCTTTGAGTTTAGATAAATGATGTATCAGGTGGCGATCCCATACTGCAATTTCTGATCCAGGCAGATCTGGATTATCCTCAATGTTAGTTTTAACCTGCAGCAGTAACCTTCGTAGGACAGCATCCCGGAACCAGTCCCTTTGGGGACCAGCTCCGTCTGGATTAGTTCCTGTCTGTGTTTGCCACACGGATTTGCACTGATCTAAATATTCTCTAGGATTTGTGTTTGCGTTCCACCCAAATTTGGAATGGTACGTCCTCTGGATACTGGATACATTTGTCTAAGAGCTGTGCCTATATGAGTGGAATATACAGTCAGTAGGACCTCATCTGGTACTGTTGTTGTACCTGCAGCAAGCTCTATGTCCCTACAGCTGTGTGGCTTCATGCATCGTCCAGCAATGGCCCGATAGTCACCTAGAGCTAACGTGGTACCTGCTGTCAGGGAGTCTAGAGTCTGTAACCATATAGACGCTCCTTCTGAGATGGGAGGCAATTTGTCACACAAAGTGGTAAGATCTCCCAGTGCAAAAGGTTTGTATCTATTTGCTCCAAATTGTTGTTGGAACAGTGGACCCATATAAGAAGATTTGGACTGAGTTGGGGGTCTCATGTTATAGCCATGTCCAGCAGGGGGAGGCATAGCCTCAGGTACTAGTGGCATTGGGGTTGAGGCAGATAACATAGCCTCCTCATGTTCAATTGGTGTCTGATTTTGTACTCTAATAGGTGGTGCCTGCATATGATAAGTTACTGCAGTTGGTGGTTCGTCTTTTATCCATCTCCCTGACACTGACATATTAACTGAGCCCTCAGTTACATCTGGTTTCAGAGGTGTGATCAATTCCATATCACTAGGTGAATGGGAAATATACTACTTTATGTTTGCCTCTGCAGAGTGAGAGATGGAGACTCCAGCCAAGTATCTGCGAGCCCAACTCTGATCAACTCTTGCTTCCAGCTAGTTTTATTCAATCTCAAGGGTGTGTTCAACATATACATATATCATGCCACACATGTATAACATAACATAACAGTCCACATAAGGAATACTTCTGATTGTAACATGCAACTCATCCTCCCCTGTCTCTGGCCTTCCTTGTCCTCTTCTAATTTATGACCTTGCACTCTCTATGCTTCACACTCCCTATGTTTTCACTCCCCTAGGCCCCTTCTATGCTTCCCTAAGCTTGACCCCCCTATTTCCACACATAGCAGTTACACATAGATATTATATATTCTACAGGGGAGTGTGGCTTTGTAGCTCCTATGGTCCCCTACAGGAGAGTAATGGGCATAGGCTAATGTGACCCCCCTTTGGTCTGTTGGAACAATGCTGAAAGCTTGGGAGAGCTGTTTGATGTCAATCTGCACACTGGAGGTGCACACTCTGGCTGTCTTAAGGAGAGGGCGGAGCCCGTCTGCTAAGAGGAGTGTGTGGCTGTGTTGTGCCTCAGTTAAAAGGGGATCTTCTTGGCACATGTGGTCATACAACTCTCTACCAGTTGATAATTTCTCTAGCCAGAAAGCTAGAAGCACTTCTGGTATGAACATGGTTCCCAGGTGTACATCTTCCACCACTTTGGGGTTGTGAGGTTTCACACCTGGGTTCTTTAAAGAGTGAGGAAATGATGCATGAGTGCATCTGGGAGGAGTTTTCTGGGTTGCTGTGTCCCAGAGGTGCCCATGACCGGCTCTGACGAGGGCCTGAGAGGCTCTTTGGGCTCCTCTAAGCTGGTGACCTAATTGGTCACAACGGATCGTTCGCTGCTTGCACCCAGTCGGTTTGGCATCTCCGCCTGGACCCAGAGTTGGTCCTGGTGGCAGTCAATGAGTGGGGCCAGCTTGTCCAGCAAGTCCTGGCCACCAGGAAAAAGCTCTGTGTTTAATGTGCACATATAGATGGGGTGCACCAGAGTCATGTCTTTGAG
This sequence comes from Girardinichthys multiradiatus, assembly GCF_021462225.1. NCBI lineage: Eukaryota > Metazoa > Chordata > Actinopteri > Cyprinodontiformes > Goodeidae > Girardinichthys > Girardinichthys multiradiatus. The sequence continues at coordinate 4,127,175 of NC_061813.1, read as the reverse complement.
TGTGATGTTCATCTCCACCCAGCTGGTGATGCTTACATCACAAGCTTCAGCCTGAAATTGTTTACTGAGGGAGAGCATGGCTCTACTCACCTCCTCAAACGAGACCGAGAACATCAGGCTGTTCTCTGATCCTGTTTTAAAATGGAACCCCAGTTTGATGTGTCCTATACTAGTGAGATAATATAGGTAACCTGTATGTTCATTATGGTTCAGTTTACCAAAGAACCTTGGAGCAATGGTTTGTGTTGTTTCTCCTGGAGAGGTCCCAAGGGGTTCTTGGAGTTTCCCAGGTTTGTCTCTCCATCTGATCAGGTAGCCTCTGATGGCTGTGGAGACTGGGTCCACGCCTAGTCGTGCTGGCGGGGGTTTTGGATCCAGTTTCACCGGATGGTCAGCTGCCTCTAATGATGGTGGAGGTTGGGTGCATGCCTGGCGCACTGCTTCTGTCAGAATCTTGCGGAAGGCATCCTCCATCTCTTTCCTCGGGTTCCATCCTGCATGTTGACTCCAACCTTTACCGTCAGGCTTACCTTTGGGCCTCACATGATGGTCAGGTCGTCTGCTCGACCGGAAGCGGTCCAGCAACTTTGACTGTGGTTGGTACTCAGTACCACCCCCCCGGTCCAGCTGACCGAACATAAGTTGTTCCTTTAACCTGTTCTTAACATGGATTCTGTTTGAAGGCATTTCTCTGCCTTCTAACGCACCACTGTCTTCTTCTGTGTGGACCTGTAAAACTCTAACGTCACCTTTTGATCCATTAGTAGGGCTTGTACTTGTTTCCCACGCCATCTGAGCGTGTTTACGGATCTCGTGGTGAGGGTTTTTGTTTTACAGTACATAGTAACGTCGTAACGTGCGCTTTCATGAAGGTTGTGGAGGGACAGAGATTTAAAAGCATGTTCCTCCTCTATGCCAGGAGCATTACCACCTTGGAAGTAAGCGGCTCTCAGGCGCTGGTCATACTATCTGGGTGCTTCGCTTTTATTTTGCTGGATAACAAAAGCACCAAGTGTTGTGGAGGCCCGGTCCGTGTACACAGAATATTCTTCCCTTAAAGCTTCGCAGGGGGTTGAATAATGGTCTCGGACTGCAGGGGGCAGGCTCTCCATGAAAACATGGATGCTCCTGGATATTGTCTTCCAGATGAGCTTCAATTTTTCTTGTGCTGATGGGCAGCACAGGTCAAAAAGGCAGCATTCGACTTCCCTAAGATAATCATCAATGTTTGATTCCTCATTATTAGGGTCAAAACGCTCTATGCCTTGGGCAAGAGACTCAAGTTGGCGTGTGCACGATCCACTCTCAGGGATTGGTGCTGGCCCATCTGAGTCATCAACTGAAGGTTCACTCCTGCTGCATTCCCCGTGTGTCAGGGCATCACGCTTCACCCTTGGGGGAGGCACTGGAGGCTGCTCATGGTATAATGGTGGGCCCTATGCTCCCGGGAATCAGGTCCTGGGCAGCGGTTGAGGGCGGTATGAACCAGCTGAGTCCCCGAGATGGCTCTCATGTCGCCTTGGCGGACGTGAGGGATTGTAGAGCAGGGTCCTGCAAGTCAAGTTTGAAGGTTGCTTGCCCCTAAAACCTGAACCATTTACTTCTAGTGAGTCCACCGCCAGGTATTGTTCATGGCTGTCTACTACAGTGGGGCGGGACACCGCACCATTGAATGTAATCTGCCTACTCATACCTGTTCTGGGCTCTGTGGATGTGTGGGCAAAACCACAAGCTTGGGAAGATTGTTTCTGGAGAGCAGCTTCTATGTTTTCCCGCTCTGAGTGGAAGGTTCCCTCAGGGTGTTGCACGTGTGGCTCAACTTCAGAGGTTTCAACCTGTGAGACAGGATTTATCTCCACCCCCCAGTCCTCTGGGGATGGGGGTGTGTCCTGGCTACGCTCAGCTACCTCCAACCTTCTGGCTGCTTCCAACCTCTCTTCCACTTCTAACAGTTCACACCTAGTTGCCTCTACTGTCTGCAAAGTATTATTCAGCATAAACTGTAGTTTAAAACACTGTTCAACTTCCAACCTGACCCTTCGCTGATATAAAAGAGTGAGCTGTCCTAACACATTGGCCACCTGTGTGTTTTTTGGTGGGTTCTTAATGACCTGGAGCAATTCCTGAATCCTTGCTTCACAATCCTCAATGCTATAATCATTAAGAGCTTTACGTTTCTCTGATGACAATAAAATCAAAGCTCCAATTGCTTCCTGTGTCTGCATTTCTGTGGGGCCCTCCTGACTCACATCTCCAGCTGCAGTCTGGGATGTTTTCTCCATCTTTGCCCAAAATGCACAACAACAAACAAGGTGTTCAGCTATTAATGACCACTAAAATTACCAGTAGTGACAATTAGCAGTAACACAAACAGACTAAGCTGTTTAGTTTTGAATGATCGCTAAAATCAATTAGAAGCAACACAAAGGAAAAAAAAAACTTTTTTTTTTTTAAACAAAACCCAAATTTTAAAATTTTATTTTAAAAGTGGGATAAATAAACTACATTCCAATGCTATTCTTAGCTTCAAAGGAATATTAGTGATGCATACTATGGGTTATTTTCTTTCTTGCAGAACCTTCCAAGTTAGACAATTAAAGTTAGTTATGCGAGTCTGGTTAAAACACGCTTCACACACACACAAGAAAACCCAGCAAAGATGCATACATTTCAGAGCAGAAGTGGCAATGAATGATCAATAACTTGATTTTAGCTCAAGCTATGTCTTTTTGATCATCGATGATGGGATTATCTGCCTGTGTTAATAAAACTAATCAAATTAGTTAATTTCTGTGGCAGCAACTATAATTCTCACTAGTGACCACAAGGTGGCACTAAATGCCTGTCTGCCGCGGAGAAAATCCTGTTGCAACTGTAATTCACTCAATGGTCACCAGACGGTGGTGTTGCTTCCTCCCTGACTGGGAGAGTGTTAGTTATAGCTGTAGTTACACCAACGGCAGACAGTAGGATGAAGCCAATATTAGTCAAGATACATCCTCCAGCCTACAAGAACTCCTGCAAAATTTTACCAAATCTCAAAACAGTTTCCAGGATATCACAAATGTGTAATTTTGTGCAAAAGTGATATCTGTCATTTTGAGGCCCGTCTTAGGGAACGGCATAAATGTAGGGAATATGATTATTGATTAATTAATATTCATCAAGAATCATAATTTAAAATAATAATTTGAAAAATATTAATTTCTTAACCAAAAATCATCACTTACGAATAGAAATCAGAGATATCCTCTGGTGTTGTGATTATGGGCTCAAAGCTCATTAATAATTACAAATTATTAACCAAAACCACAAACTGTCACTGTTTATTCAACCGCTTCACCGGAGGTGGGGGGACTTCGACCTTGTTTTGACAGATAAATCTCTCTTGCACGAAATAAACACAGACGCTTCTCTTAATTATATATATGAAGATTTATTGAAGCCAAATAATCCTGATATACCATTATTCCGGTCCAAAACCTTCACCTAACTAACAAGCACCGTTCTACACAAAGGGAATAACAATGACTACCTAACAATAATAATAAAAGTAAAATATATATATGCATTTAGTGTCTATGAAGATCAAACCAGCAGTTTATGGACAAAATGTGTAATTTGGGTTAAATTTTGAAGAAGTCCTCCTGTCGTGTTGATGTCTCGATCGCAGCGATCAGCTGATAAAACGATGGGGCCATGCCCCTTTAGCCACTATCAGCTGAATGCCCCAAATCTTGACAAAGGGTCATAAACTCTTGAGGCGGGAACCCAGTGGAAAATTTTCAGCAATAAAACTGGAACAAAGAGGGTCGGGGGAGGCCCAGACCGCAGCCGCCTTGAATGAAAAACATTTAAAAGTCCAACTTCTAACTCCTGGCTGATTTGGGATCAGCCGGACAAACATTAACCACGCAGCAGTAAATCAAAACACAGCTCAGCATAACATAATTCAATCAGTATTGCATGCAACAAGTTAATACCTGAGATTAACTACTGGTGATCCTACATCACCTTAACTGCCTCATCCTGCCCAGACCTCTAAATGCACCTATGAAAAGCACAAAATTACTTTGACGTTGATTTCTTTTCTCCACAGGTATGGGATCAGGTCTGAAGAAAAAGGGGCGGGGATCGAATTAAAGAAAAACGGTAACTTCTCATCCGTCCAGGAGGGGAAAAGATGAAGAACCTTTAGTCGATTGCATACACAAGGAGGAAACTCATCTCCTTGGAAATAGAACCTCTGTAGGTTTTTTTTTTACCTGCGCCGGTTGTGGCACGGTCTTCGATCGGCAAATAAATCCTCTGATCTTCTCGTATTAGACAGATTTCCAGCTTTCAAGCTCTTCCAGGAATGGCCTTGTGGAGCAAATGTTCGCCTGTGAGCTCTTGTCTCTCCAGAAATGCGCCTCCTATATGCTGTCCTGCGACAGGCGGAAATGGCCCCGAGACTCTGCATCTCAGCCAGTTTATACTCCCAGTGACGTCAGAGCTGCGACGTCTGTTGAGCTGTGCGTCAAAATGTGCGACCAAATGGATGGCCCCAACACTGTGAGTTGTTAAAACATTCAGAGGGTGTCCCATCACTAAGTGAGCTGTTTTTTGAATTAGTTTTGCCAACCCTGCTGCATGTTGTGTGTGTTGTGGGTGGCGTTTTTCCATGTTATCCATCATTACTGAAATGTACATCAGCACTCTCCTGTCTCCCCCTTTTTTCTGAAACAAAACTCCATTTACTGCCAGTTTTGTTACAGAAACATTCAAATAAAATGGTGTGGTGTAGTCTGGGAGCGTAAGTTCTGCCGCGTTGGAGAGAAGCTGCTTTAACACAATAAAGGCTTCCTCCGCTTCCTGTGTCCAATTAAGGACATTGTTGAGATTTCGCATGCCCTGTTCTCTGACTAGGTCTCTGAGGGGCTGTGTAAAATTGGTGTTACCTGGGATGTAGTTCCTGCTATAGCCTGTAAGGCCCAAAAATGACAGCATGTCTTTCAACCTAAGAGGTTTAGGGTGTGTTAAAATACGTTACTTATGTGAACCTGACATGCTCGTGTTTCCTGCGGTAATAACTCCACCCAGGAAGGAAACTTGCTTCCTTGCTATTTGTAGTTTATTTTTACTGACCTTGAATCCATGTTTATGCAGATGTCTCAGCATGAGTTCTGTAGATTGCAAACAGAGCTCTGCTGTGGATGCTGCCAGTAGTACATCATCCACGTACTGAATTAGAGTCACGTTCTGTGGTAGGGGGCAAGTCTGTAACACATCTTTCAAAACCTGGTTAAATATACTTGGGGAAAGGGCGAACCCTTGTGGCAGACGGGTGCAGCGCAGCTGCTCCCCACAATAGGTGAAAGAAAAAATGTCTCTGCACTCTTCTGCTAATGGCAAACAGAAAAAGCATTAGCTAGATCAATACATGTGTACAACTGATGTGAAGGTTCAAGGTTGGAGAGAGCAACATAGGGATTTGGGACAGGAACAGTAGGAGTCACCAGAACTGAATTTATTGCTCTTAAATCATGTGCCATGCGGTATTTTCCAGTACCTTTTTTCTCTACAGGAAGGATGGGTGTGTTCCATGCTGAGGCTGAGGTTTCTAACACACCTGCTGCCTTCAGGCCTTCAATGGTGTCTCTGATGCCTTCCTGAGCTTATTTTTTGGGCAGATACTGTGGAACCCAAATAAGCGAGGGAGATGCAACCTGAAAAGAAACTGGGGCGCAATCCTGCATCTGTGGGCCCTTCAGCCCATAACTGATAAAATAGGCTCTGCAAAAGAGCTGCAGCTTTGGGATGATCTGTTTTTTCTGTTCTCACTCATATGCATAGTAAATCCAGTTAGACAAATACGAAAACACAACAGGAATATAGCTTGTGCGCACGGAGGGCCTTTAACCCTTCCACTCAGCGGGACTGTTTAAATCTCTCCTGGTCTAACCGCTGTGACGCCACACCCGGTTTGACACCTAGGAATCAACTCTCTGTTGACTCCCTAGAATTCCTTTTACTTAATCTTATTATTACAGTTTCACCATTTAAGTATCTCAACTATCTTCCCTCACCTGCCAATTCAGGGTCTCGGGGTCCTATCCCTGGCCACTTTGAGGTGTCCTCAGTCCCTCGGGGAGGCTCTTACTAACCCCAGCCTAAATACCCCAGTCCTCGTCAGGACTGAGTTTGGATTGCCAAATCCGGAACTTATTTAGTTCACCATTTAAGTATCTTCGGTGAAAATTGATCTTGTGTCAACCAACAAATATTTGACCCAAAACTGATCAAGACTGTAAATTTAAGAGAAAACAGATATCTATTCCACAACACCACCTACACTATTAGCAGGCAAAAGGAGAATAAATATAGATCTCCTTACCTTTTGTTTTGGGTCGACCCTGTGGTGTTGTAGAACGACGTCCGCCTCGTAGTCAATTAATTATCCTTTAGTTAGTGCCAAATCCGGGTCACGGCACCAACTGTCGAGGTAGGAAAACCTTACTGGCCGTCCGTTAACTCTTACATTACTCCTCACCTCTCATCGACTCTTTTTATTTGGCAACCCAAAGGACAATCCTCAGTCAGAGATCAGTTGTACGTTTCCACAAGTTTATTAAAACCAATCTGAATTCAGAGAGGAGACACCACACTTACACGGGTACCTGGAAACGTCTGTGTGTTGTCTCCTTTGGAGGTGCGCCACAATACCTTTATATACCCCACGCTGCTATGCAGTACACATACACAATCATTCTGTCTGTGGATGTCTCCCAGCAACTATATAACAGTTCCTTATGTCCAAATAAGGAGTGTTTCTGGTTATTCTCTTCTAGCAAGCTTGTCTTATCTTGTCTCCTTCCTTCCCTGTCCTCCATCCATTTACGACTTTGCCCTCTCTGTACCCTTTCCTCCCTTGTCATTCACCAATTTATGACCTTGCACTTTCTATGCTTCACTCCCTAAGCTTGACTCCCCTATATCTGCACACAGGTTACACACATAGAAAGTGTATATTCTACATTACACACATAGATAGTTTATATTCTACATTACACACATAGATAGTTTACATTCTACATCGCCTTACTGGGGTGGTATTCACAGGACAACCCTTAACAGACTGAAATATTATTTGATAAAATATTAAAATATTAATATTAAATATTAAATAATATTCTCAGATTCATAATCACAACAAAGTTGATCATACGTCATGTCCGTCTGCAAGGATGTGAGAGCAAAAAGCAGGCGCCTGCTACAACCAGATCAGTGAGAAAGAAAAAAATGCCTCAGCATGATGCTTAAAGATAGCTTTATAAACGCCAACCCAGGTGTGGCTCAATCAGCCTGACAAGCCCTCCGCCTTGCTCTTTGCATAAGAGGAGGAAACACAAAAACAAAGAGGGAGACAACTAGTGGACTGGAGGGGTCGTCACAAAACAATTAAATAGTGCTTCACTAATCATAGTTGTTCAAAACTATTTTGAAGCCAATGCCAAACGTCGGTTTCAATGGTGCAAGGAGCACAAATCTTGGGCTGTGGACAATGTGAAACATGTATTGTTACGGTGTGGAGAAGCCCACGGTGTGGAGAAGCCCCAAAGAAGCGTACTACCCAGACTGTTGCATGCCCAGAGTGAAGCATGGGGGTGGATCAGTGATGGTTTGGGTTGCCATATCATGGCAATCCCTTGGCCCAATACTTGTGCTAGATGGGCGCGTCACTGCCAAGGACTACCGAACCATTCTTGAGGACCATGTGCATCCAATGGTTCAAACATTGTATCCCGAAGGCGGTGCCGTGTATCAGGATGACAATGCACCAATACACACAGCAAGACTGGTGAAAGATTGGTTTGATGAACATGAAAGTGAAGTTGAACATCTCCCATGGCCTGCACAGTCACCAGATCTAAATATTATTGAGCCACTTTGGGGTGTTTTGGAGGAGCGAGTCAGGAAACGTTTTCCTCCACCAGTATCACGTAGTGACCTGGCCACTATCCTGCAAGAAGAATGGCTTAAAATCCCTCTGACCACTGTGCAAGACTTGTATATGTCATTCCCAAGACAAATTGACGCTGTATTGGCCGCAAAAGGAGGCCCTACACCATACTAATAAATTATTGTGGTCTAAAACCAGGTGTTTCAGTTTCATTGTCCAACCCCTGTATTTCGTTCTATTAAAAATTCAGTTTGACTACTTTCACTTTCAAATCTGTAATTCAATTTCAGTTCCAAATTTCAGTTTTTTGTATCACACATCCGGGTCCTTGAGGATAGCCACAGATTAATCAAACACAGATTCATCGATTGACGTTTCACATCAGCTTAAACTTCCTTTATGGCATGTTGAGCTGGAGCAGTGCAGCATACATGAGCTCGGCGGATGTCAGTCACCAAGTCAAATGAGCATCTATAAGAAGCGTCATGTAATTCAGTTCAATTAAATTCAATTCAATTCAAAAATACTTTATTAATCCCAAAGGGAAATTAAATGTTGTTGTAGCTCATATTATGAAGGTTTCCTCAAAGAGCTGTTGTAGATGCTGATGGCTGTGGGCAGGAAGGATCTCCTGTAGCGCTCCGTCTTACAGCAGATCTGAAGAAGCCTCTGACTGAAGACACTCTGTTGTTGTAGGACAGTCTCATGAAGAGGATGCTCAAGGTTCTCCATAATATTCTTAATTTTATGAAGAATCCGTCTTTCCACAATAATCTCCAGAGGTTCCAGAGGAGTCCCCAGAACAGAGCCAACCTTTTTTATCAGCTTGTTGAGCTTTTTTAAGTCCCTGCCTCTGATGCTGCTTCCCCAGCAGATGATGGCAGAAGAGATCACACTCTCCACAACAGACTTATAGAAGATATACAGCATCTTGCTGCAAACACCAAAGGACCTAAGCTTCCTCAAGAAGTACAGTCTGCTCTGTCCCTTCTTGTAGATGGCTTCACAGTTGCATCTCCACTCTAGTCTGTTGTCCAGGTGAACACCGAGGTATTTATACTCCTCCACCACCTCCACTTCTTCTGCCATGATGGAAACAGTTTTTGACTTATTCCTGTTTCTCTTAAAATCTACAATCATCTCCTTTGTTTTAGTCACGTTCAAAATGAGATGATTGTTTCCACACCATGCCACAAAGCGGTCCACCACCTTCCTGTACTCAGCTTCTTGTCCATCTCTGATCCACCCTACGACTGCAGAATCATCTGAGTATTTCTGCAGATGACAGGAGTCTGTCTTGTACTGGAAGTCTGAGGTGTACAGAGTGAAAAGGAATGGTGAGAGTACAGTCCCCTGTGGTGCTCCTGTGCTGCTGACTACCTGGTTAGACTCACAACCCTTCGGTCTCACAAACTGTGGTCTGTTTGTCAGGTAGTCTTTGATCCAGGAGATTGTTGAGGCCTCCACCTGAGTCTTCTGGAGTTTCTGACAAAGCAAATCAGGTTGGATTGTGTTAAATGCACTGGAGAAATCAAAGAACATGATCCTCACAGTGCTGCTGGCTTTGTCCAGATGACAGTGGGTTTGTTGAAGCAGGTGTATGATGGCATCTTCAACTCCAACTCCACAGCGATAAGCAAACTGAAGGGGGTCCTGATGGTTTACTGTTTGCTTACTCAGGTGGGCCAACAGGAGTCTCTCTAGGACCTTCATGATGTGAGATGTCAGGGCAACAGGTCTATAGTCATTGAGGACTGATGGGTGAGTTTTCTTTGGTACCGGAACAAGACAGGAGGTCTTCCACAACACCGGAACCTTCTTCTGGGCCAGGCTAAGGTTGAAGAGGTGCTGCAAAATCCCACAAAGCTGCTCTGCACAGGCCTTCAAGACTCTAGGGCTGACAGGATCTGGACCTGCAGCCTTATTCCGATTCAGTCTCTCCAGTTGTCTCTTCACCTGACTTCTTGAGACACACAGGTGGAAGGGGGAAGCAAAGGAAGTATCAAACATGTAGAAGCAGAAGGGTCTAGGGCTGAGGTGGAAGACAAAAAATGTGAGGTGTTACTGGACAGCTGTGGGTCAAAGGAGGATGGGATGTCTGTTTGGCTGTGAGCAGGAGAGGAGGATGCGAAGCTTGTTTCTGAACTGAACCTATTGAAGAATGTGTTCAGTTCATTGGCTCTGTCCAGACCTTCATCGGTCTGATCATCCTTCTGCTTGAAGCATGTGATCTTCTTCATCCCTGTCCACACATCTCTGATATTGTTTTGCTGGAGCTTGCTCTCCAGCTTCTTCTTGTACACCTCCTTGCTGTCTCTTATCTTGACTTTAAGTTGCTTCTGTATACTCCTCAATAATTTTCTGTCTCCCTCTCTGAAGGCTCTTTTTTTCTTGTTAAGCAGGTCCTTCAGGTCACTGGTGATCCAAGGTTTGTTATTGGGGAAGCATCTCACGGTTCTGGTGGGGATGATGTTATCCACACAGAGGTTTATATAGTCGGTTACACACTCAGTCATGGCATTGATGTCCTCTCCATGTGGTTGGCACACTGCGTCCCAGTCTGTAGCCTCAAGGCAACCTTGCAGAGCTTCTTCAGCTTCCTGTGACCATTTTCTCACAGTCTTCTTTATTACAGGTTGTCTCTGAACAAGGGGCTTATATTTCGAGCAGAGAAAAACAAGATTGTGATCTGATTTGCCTAGAGGAGGTCTTGCTGTAGAGATGTATGAGTCCTTGACATGTGCATAAAACAAATCCAATGTTTTGTTTTCTCTGGTAGAGCAGCTGACAAACTGTTGAAACGTTGGAAGTGTAGCAGAGAGTGAAGCATGGTTAAAATCACCAGAAATTGCCACAAAAGCATTGGGGTTTTGTGTCTGTAGCTTTGCAACAACTGAGCTGATGGCATCACATGCAGTGTCGGCAACAGCAGAAGGTGGAACGTAAACTGTTGCCAAAATAACACTGGTGAACTCTCTGGATAAATAATATGGACGAAAACTTACTGCCAACAGTTCAATATCTGGACTGCAGAGACGACACTTCACACTAACATGTCCTGGATTACACCATCTGTTGTTCAGTACGGCCAGTCCACCTCCATTACATTTGCCGCTCCTCTTTAAATCTCTGTCTGCTCGTATGGTTAAAAAGCCCGGCAGAGAGACACTGGAGTCGGGGATATGATCTTGCAGCCATGTCTCAGTAAAACACATAATACTGCATGCCTGGTACTCTGGCTGGGTCCTTTGTAGGGCTTGGAGTTCATCCAACTTGTTTCCCAATGATCTCACATTGCCCATCATAATCGACGGAAGAGATTGTTTGAACTTCCTCCTTCTCTCTTTTCTCTTAGCTCCTGCTCTGCATCCACGGCGTCTCCTTTTCAACTCATCGGGGATTTGGGGTTGTAGTTGAAGTATTATTTGAGCTTTTGAGATATTAATCAGCTGCTCCCGGTTGTAAGAAACAACCCCGTTGCCATGGCAATGCATCATAACAAATGTCCAAAAATAGAAAGTATTAGGAGAAATCCTCCAAGCTGCACAGCATCTGACACCGGAGTGGACAGTCATCCAAAAAAAATCAACTGTATCCACCACAAGAGGAAAAGTTCCCAAAAAAGAATAAATCAGAATCAAAAGTAACAGAGCTACTCCAACCTGCGTCCACCTTGAGCGGCGCAATTCTGTAAACAAATTATGGTCAAACAGTAACACTAATGCTACCTGTAACTATTACCTAAACATGCCAGATTAGTATAGAGTGCCGCCAGTGTTACGTCGCTCTGCGTTTCTCTTGCCTTTAACTCAGCATAACTTCTGTTGCCGAGCAACTATGTTGGCATGAAGCGCAGAGCTGTGAAGCCGAACAAATGTAGCCTGAAGGTTAATAACGCTGTCTCCACTGTAAATAACTACACGGTTTTTATTTACCCTTTTACATATTGTTGATGGCTTATAATGCTGTTATTGTTTTATGATCTTGTTCATTATTCAGCCATTTAAAATGTTGAAAATATTTTTTATATTCATAGATATAAAAATCTAACACTAGATAAATACTTTGATGACAAATACTATTTGTTTAATTTATTTGTAAAGCTTTCAAGAACTTAAATACTAACATATGAACTTTAGGAACAAAGTTTAAATCAGTTTATTTGCAGAACATCATAATAATAATTTTTTTTATTATTATTATAATAAATAAACCACACATTAATATTAGATATAATCTGACTGAATTATATCTGTTTAACTTCCACCCATTGGGAAAACCCATCAGGATTTTGAAAACAATTTGCCGGGAGTCAGCTGTTCTTGGGTTTAGCGCACCTCAACCACCCGGTCAGCTGACAGCTGGCGAGGCGAGCCGGTGTTCTGTTCCTGGGGCAGTGGACGAACACATCAGCGCATTTGTCTAATTAAGCAATATCTTGATAAACTGATCAGATATTTTAGGTGTACACAGCTACATTCTCGTCTAAAAACATTGTAAAAGTTCAGTTGTTTCACAGAATGCGCAGTATATCCAATTTTATTCACAGCTTTTTTCTGACCTACTTTCGTTTGAACAATCTACTTCGACCTACAATGAATCATGGGATAGGGTGGGCCACGGAAGATGCTGGACCCATCCTTCAAATCTGGGGATAAGAAGGATGCATTTGTTGGAACCTTGGAGATTCGACAGCATTCATCGCCTCATCCAGGACGTTATCGGCCTACAAATGCGTCCTTCAAAGGATGCAGACCTTAATTTGGACACAGCAATAGTGAATGACATCCGTGAATCAGTAAATCTGTCTTTGATTAATCTGTGGCTTCAAGAACTGTGTGACAAAAAACTGAATTTTGGAACTGAAATTGAATTTCAGACCTGAAAGTGAAAGTAATCAAACTGAATTTTCAATACAAATCAAAGCAATTTTCAAAGCAAACAAGTTCAGTTTTAAACCATTATATTCAGTTTCAGTTTCGTGAAATTTATTTTAAAACCAATGCATTTAATTTCAAATGACCAAAATACAGATTCAGTCTGAGCAATTCAAATTAAGTTTCTGATGGCACAAGTTTCTTCCCATACATTTGTCTTAGTCACTGATTCCAGTGTTGAAATGCCTGGGATGTTAGTGTTCCGCTAAACTTGTATTCGCCCAGTAGTTTGAATTATTTTTTTGTTAGTGTTGGGGCATGGGGGGGATGTAGAAGTGTAAGGGTTGCTATCTCTGGTAGATATGAGTTATTAAAACATTTTAGACTTCAACACCGGCATATGGAACTTTACTATTAATTTAGGTAGGTTCCATCCTAAACAAAATACCCAGGAGCAACAGAAATTATTCTATCATTAAAACTCTTTCCCACTTCAACGTTCCCACAGGTTATCCTCCTGATATTATGTATGATCTCTTTGAGGGGAACTTTCATTAGGCCGATTTAAAGGTGGAGCTTTCAAAGTGTTTGGCATTGCTTATATCCAAGAAGTATTTCAGTCTTCAAACGAACAATAATTGCATTCTACATTTCCCTTACAAGTGGGCTCACAAGACAAACAGGCCACATCTCCACACAGATTTTTAACTAGGGCAACAATAGATCGAAACACCTATGAAAATTAAAATCTGATAAGACTACTCCCATTCATAACTGGGTACCTGGTGCCTGAGGGTGAAATGGCATGGCAAATTCTGTTGGACTTTAAAGACATAATTGAGCTTATGGTTGCTCTAACACACACAGATGCGTCAACTGGCTATCTTGAGGGCAACGTTTCTGAGCACTGACAAAAGTACCAAGAACTCTTTCCTGATGTGCAACTGCTCCCAAAAAAATCATTATTTAGAGCACTTTCCTCAACTGATTAGGATGTGTGGGCCTCTTGTGGAACTCTGGACTGTGTCTTTTGAGGCCAAGAACAGCTTTTTAAACAGGTTGTGCGACACACCAATTGCTTAAAAAATGTGCCCCTTTCGCTAGCTAAGCATCAGCTCATCATTTCATATAACTGAGATGTTTTATATGTACATTTATAAATATGCAAACAAAAAGATACCCGGAATTAAATCAGTAATTAATGTTTGAAATATGGTCAGTTTTTCCTAATTATAAGGTCAGGTTTCCACTGTATCAAACTGTTTATGGGGTGACCTATTGGCAATTCACAGGACACAGCTGATAACAGTGCAGCGCTACGGAGAGACGCGGAGGTATCAGAGCCGTGCAGCTGCAGGGTTCTAATCAGAAAAATAAAGCTTACTGGAGAAAGCCGGAAAAAGTTTGTATATTCCTGCAATCACTGCCACGGAACCGTGGAACAAAGGCTGGTTTGAGAGGACACCACCGAGGATGAGAATCAAAGCAGGTGGTGAGCTGGTCCCTCTTTTTGATGGTACCACTTATCATTTTTCTTTTCATACTTTTTTCTTGTAGGGAATTGCATTATTTTGGACTTGGACTCCAAATAAACCAATTGTCTCAATTAGAGACAATAATTTCAAGGCAGAATCAGGATCTGATTTGTTTTGGAGAGATTTTTATGATTGACTTATGGCAGAAGGTATGCTTTTTTATTTTTGTATTGTCAGTCATTATCTACCACTTATTCCATAGAGGGTCACAGGGAAGCTGGTGCCTATCTCCAGCAGTCTATGGGCAAGAGGTGGGGTACACCCTTGACAGGTCACCAGTCCATCGCAGGGCAACACACAAACAACCATGCACACACTCATTCATACACCTAAGGGCAATTTAGAGTGACCAATTAACCTAACAGGCATGTCTTTGGACTGTTGGAGGAAGCTGGAGTACCTGGTGAGAACCCATGCATGCACAGGGAAAACATGCAAACTCCATGCAGAAAGACCCCCAGCTGGGAATTGAACCCAGGACCTTCTTGCTGCAAGGCAACAGTGCTACCAACTGTGCCACTGTGCAGCTCTGATTTTTGTATTGTTTGGGCTTAATCATTCATAGGTTTCTACAGCTGGAACTGATACTCTCTCAAAGGAGTTAGTGTAGAGGCATAAAGCTGTGTTTGAATAGATTGAAAGTGTTATTATTGTAAATTCTTTCTTCTGTGCATAAGGAAACAGGCCTGTCTGGAAACAGATTACATTAGGGAAAAGGTCTTGGCGAGAGGTAAAGACTAATGGGTTTGTTATTGCAGGAAATCTTGTGATATTCTGACTCTGCCAGGTCAGTGTGACATGGAATGATAAGAGCTTGCATCATGTTTCAGTTGGGAAAGTTTTGATATCCCTAAAGTCCTGCCAGGTCAATTTGACCTGAGAGTTTGCATCCAGATAAAGTCAAGAGAGTGTTATTATAAACTGTCACCTAGGCCAATCTGATGTTTTCCAGATGTGTGGCTGAATGTGTATTCTCGGAAAAATAGAGAAAGCAATGTTGTGGATGCCAGATGTATTACGTAAATGAATATGATGTATTTCAATTGGTCAAGAGAATCCAAATACACACCAATGCTTTGTATCTGTATAAAAACCACCCCGTAAAGACTGAACGGGAGGGAGACTTCTGGAATTGTTGTGAAGATGTTGTTTGTGCGCTTTGAATAAAGTCCCCTCTCGTGAGGATTGTTTCAAGGGAGAATATTTCTGAGTACTGTTTTAATTATTTTGGCTCAGAGATCAGACCGCCCCTCCTAAAGTAGAACCACCCCCATCTAGAGGCCATTGGATGCAATTGCACTTGGATTGTCCCTAGTGCAAGATAGGCACTCGGTCCCATCTGGTGGTTACTGGTGAGAATTGCAGTTGCAACCACAGAAACAAAACTAATCTGTTTTAAGCAGAGAAATTGATGACCATCTTATGTCATTCTGATGTCATAAAGGGAGAAAATAATGTCACTCTGATGTCATAAGATCAGAAATTGATGACGATCTTATGTCATTCTGATGTCATATAGGGAGAAAATGATGGCACTCTGATGTTATAAACTGAGAAAAGGATGACCAACCTATGTGATTCTGATGTCATAAAGTGAGAAAATTATGGCAATGTGATGTTATAAGCTGAGAAAAGGATGACCATCTTGTATCATTCTGATGTCATAAAGTGAAAAAAAGGATGGAACTCGGATGTCATAAGCTGAGAAATGGATGATCATGTTATGCTAGTCTACTGTCATAAAGGGAGAAATGGATGACCATCTTATGTCGTAGAGTGAGACTATTTTGACAATCCAAGGTTGTAAGGTGAAACCAGGAACAGCATCTGATGTCAAAATGTGAAAACAGGATTGACATGAATGTCATAAGTTACCATCAAGAAGATGAGATGATCTCATGATCGTCTGGTGTTACAAGCTAAGAAAGGGTTGATTGTCTGATGTCATAAATGGAGAAAATGATGGAACTCTGATATTATAAGCTGAGAAAACGAAGACCATCTTATGTCATTCTGAAGTCATGATGGCAGAAAACTAATTCACTCTGATGTTATAAACTGAGAAAAGGATGACCAACTTCTGTGATTCTGATGTCATAAAGGGAGAAAATGATGGCACTCTTTTGTCATAAAGGGAGAAAAGGAAGGAACTCTGATGTTATAAGCTGAGAAAAAGATTACCATCTTATGTGATTCTGATGTCATAAAGTGACAAACTTATGGCAATGTGATGTTATAAGCTGAGAAAAGGAAGACCATCTTATGTCATTCTGATGTCATAAAGGGAGAAAATGATGGCACTCTGATGTTATAAACTGAGAAAAGGATGACCAACCTATGTGATTCTGATATCATAAAAGCAGAAAAGGTGACACTCTGGTGTCATAAAGGGAGAAAAGGATGGAACCCTGATGTCATATAGGGAGAAAGGGATGGAACTCTGATGTCATAAGCTGAGAAAAGTATGAACAACTTATCTGATTCTGATGTCATAAAGCGAGAAAATGATGGTACTCTTTTGTCATAATGGGAGAAAATGATGGCACTCTGATGTTATAAGCTGAGAAAAGGAAGACCATCTTATGTCATTCTGATGTCATGAAGGCAGAAAACGAATTCACTCTGATGTAATAAACTGAGAAAAGGATGACCAACCTATGTGATTCTGATGTAATAAAGTGAGAAAATTATGGCAATGTGATGTTATAAGCTGAGAAAAGGATGACCATCTTGTATCATTCTGATGTCATAAAGTGAAAAAAAGGATGGGACTCTGATGTCATAAGCTGAGAAATGGATGATCATGTTATGCTAGTCTACTGTCATAAAGGGAGAAATGGATGACCATCTTATGTCGTAGAGTGAGACTATTTTGACAATCCAAGGTTGTAAGGTGAAACCAGGAACAGCATCTGATGTCAAAATGTGAAAACAGGATTGACATGAATGTCATAAGTTACCATCAAGAAGATGAGATGATCTCATGATCGTCTGGTGTTACAAGCTAAGAAAGGGTTGATTGTCTGATGTCATAAATGGAGAAAATGATGGCTCTCTGATATTATAAGCTGAGAAAAGGAAGACCATCTTATGTCATGATGACCATCTCATATCATTCTGATGTCATAAAGTGAGAAAAAGGATGGAACTCGGATGTCATAAGCTGAGAAATGGATGATCATGTTATGCTAGTTTACTGTCGTAAAGGGAGAAATGGATGGCCATCTTATGTCATAGAGTGAGACTATTTTGACAATCCAAGGTTGTAAGGTGAAACCAGGAAAAGCATCTGATGTCAAAATGTGAAAACAGGATTGACATGAATGTCATAAGTTACCATCAAGAAGATGAGATGATCTCATGATTGTCTGGTGTTATAAGCTAAGAAAGGGTTGATTGTCTGATGTCATAAATGGAGAAAATGATGGAACTCTGATATTATAAGCTGAGAAAACGAAGACCATCTTATGTCATTCTGAAGTCATGATGGCAGAAAACTAATTCACTCTGATGTTATAAACTGAGAAAAGGATGACCAACTTCTGTGATTCTGATGTCATAAAGGGAGAAAATGATGGCACTCTTTTGTCATAAAGGGAGAAAAGGAAGGAACTCTGATGTTATAAGCTGAGAAAAAGATTACCATCTTATGTGATTCTGATGTCATAAAGTGACAAAATTATGGCAATGTGATGTTATAAGCTGAGAAAAGGAAGACCATCTTATGTCATTCTGATGTCATAAAGGGAGAAAATGATGGCACTCTGATGTTATAAACTGAGAAAAGGATGACCAACCTATGTGATTCTGATATCATAAAAGCAGAAAAGGTGACACTCTGGTGTCATAAAGGGAGAAAAGGATGGAACCCTGATGTCATATAGGGAGAAAGGGATGGAACTCTGATGTCATAAGCTGAGAAAAGTATGAACAACTTATCTGATTCTGATGTCATAAAGCGAGAAAATGATGGTACTCTTTTGTCATAATGGGAGAAAATGATGGCACTCTGATGTTATAAGCTGAGAAAAGGAAGACCATCTTATGTCATTCTGATGTCATGAAGGCAGAAAACGAATTCACTCTGATGTAATAAACTGAGAAAAGGATGACCAACCTATGTGATTCTGATGTAATAAAGTGAGAAAATTATGGCAATGTGATGTTATAAGCTGAGAAAAGGATGACCATCTTGTATCATTCTGATGTCATAAAGTGAAAAAAAGGATGGGACTCTGATGTCATAAGCTGAGAAATGGATGATCATGTTATGCTAGTCTACTGTCATAAAGGGAGAAATGGATGACCATCTTATGTCGTAGAGTGAGACTATTTTGACAATCCAAGGTTGTAAGGTGAAACCAGGAACAGCATCTGATGTCAAAATGTGAAAACAGGATTGACATGAATGTCATAAGTTACCATCAAGAAGATGAGATGATCTCATGATCGTCTGGTGTTACAAGCTAAGAAAGGGTTGATTGTCTGATGTCATAAATGGAGAAAATGATGGCTCTCTGATATTATAAGCTGAGAAAAGGAAGACCATCTTATGTCATGATGACCATCTCATATCATTCTGATGTCATAAAGTGAGAAAAAGGATGGAACTCGGATGTCATAAGCTGAGAAATGGATGATCATGTTATGCTAGTTTACTGTCGTAAAGGGAGAAATGGATGGCCATCTTATGTCATAGAGTGAGACTATTTTGACAATCCAAGGTTGTAAGGTGAAACCAGGAAAAGCATCTGATGTCAAAATGTGAAAACAGGATTGACATGAATGTCATAAGTTACCATCAAGAAGATGAGATGATCTCATGATTGTCTGGTGTTATAAGCTAAGAAAGGGTTGATTGTCTGATGTCATAAATGGAGAAAATGATGGAACTCTGATATTATAAGCTGAGAAAACGAAGACCATCTTATGTCATTCTGAAGTCATGATGGCAGAAAACTAATTCACTCTGATGTTATAAACTGAGAAAAGGATGACCAACTTCTGTGATTCTGATGTCATAAAGGGAGAAAATGATGGCACTCTTTTGTCATAAAGGGAGAAAAGGAAGGAACTCTGATGTTATAAGCTGAGAAAAAGATTACCATCTTATGTGATTCTGATGTCATAAAGTGACAAAATTATGGCAATGTGATGTTATAAGCTGAGAAAAGGAAGACCATCTTATGTCATTCTGATGTCATAAAGGGAGAAAATGATGGCACTCTGATGTTATAAACTGAGAAAAGGATGACCAACCTATGTGATTCTGATATCATAAAAGCAGAAAAGGTGACACTCTGGTGTCATAAAGGGAGAAAAGGATGGAACCCTGATGTCATATAGGGAGAAAGGGATGGAACTCTGATGTCATAAGCTGAGAAAAGTATGAACAACTTATCTGATTCTGATGTCATAAAGCGAGAAAATGATGGTACTCTTTTGTCATAATGGGAGAAAATGATGGCACTCTGATGTTATAAGCTGAGAAAAGGAAGACCATCTTATGTCATTCTGATGTCATGAAGGCAGAAAACGAATTCACTCTGATGTAATAAACTGAGAAAAGGATGACCAACCTATGTGATTCTGATGTAATAAAGTGAGAAAATTATGGCAATGTGATGTTATAAGCTGAGAAAAGGATGACCATCTTGTATCATTCTGATGTCATAAAGTGAAAAAAAGGATGGGACTCTGATGTCATAAGCTGAGAAATGGATGATCATGTTATGCTAGTCTACTGTCATAAAGGGAGAAATGGATGACCATCTTATGTCGTAGAGTGAGACTATTTTGACAATCCAAGGTTGTAAGGTGAAACCAGGAACAGCATCTGATGTCAAAATGTGAAAACAGGATTGACATGAATGTCATAAGTTACCATCAAGAAGATGAGATGATCTCATGATCGTCTGGTGTTACAAGCTAAGAAAGGGTTGATTGTCTGATGTCATAAATGGAGAAAATGATGGCTCTCTGATATTATAAGCTGAGAAAAGGAAGACCATCTTATGTCATGATGACCATCTCATATCATTCTGATGTCATAAAGTGAGAAAAAGGATGGAACTCGGATGTCATAAGCTGAGAAATGGATGATCATGTTATGCTAGTTTACTGTCGTAAAGGGAGAAATGGATGGCCATCTTATGTCATAGAGTGAGACTATTTTGACAATCCAAGGTTGTAAGGTGAAACCAGGAAAAGCATCTGATGTCAAAATGTGAAAACAGGATTGACATGAATGTCATAAGTTACCATCAAGAAGATGAGATGATCTCATGATTGTCTGGTGTTATAAGCTAAGAAAGGGTTGATCGTCTGATGTCATAAATGGAGAAAATGATGGAACTCTGATATTATAAGCTGAGAAAACAAAGACCATCTTATGTCATTCTGAAGTCATGATGGCAGAAAACTAATTCACTCTGATGTTATAAACTGAGAAAAGGATGACCAACGTCTGTGATTCTGATGTCATAAAGGTAGAAAATGATGGCACTCTTTTGTCATAAAGGGAGAAAAGGAAGGAACTCTGATGTTATAAGCTGAGAAAAAGATTACCATCTTATGTGATTCTGATGTCATAAAGTGACAAAATTATGGCAATGTGATGTTATAAGCTGAGAAAAGGAAGACCATCTTATGTCATTCTGATGTCATAAAGGGAGAAAATGATGGCACTCTGATGTTATAAACTGAGAAAAGGATGACCAACCTATGTGATTCTGATATCATAAAAGCAGAAAAGGTGACACTCTGGTGTCATAAAGGGAGAAAAGGATGGAACCCTGATGTCATATAGGGAGAAAGGGATGGAACTCTGATGTCATAAGCTGAGAAAAGTATGAACAACTTATCTGATTCTGATGTCATAAAGCGAGAAAATGATGGTACTCTTTTGTCATAATGGGAGAAAATGATGGCACTCTGATGTTATAAGCTGAGAAAAGGAAGACCATCTTATGTCATTCTGATGTCATGAAGGCAGAAAACGAATTCACTCTGATGTAATAAACTGAGAAAAGGATGACCAACCTATGTGATTCTGATGTCATAAAGTGAGAAAATTATGGCAATGTGATGTTATAAGCTGAGAAAAGGATGACCATCTTGTATCATTCTGATGACATAAAGTGAAAAAAAGGATGGGACTCTGATGTCATAAGCTGAGAAATGGATGATCATGTTATGCTAGTCTACTGTCATAAAGGGAGAAATGGATGACCATCTTATGTCGTAGAGTGAGACTATTTTGACAATCCAAGGTTGTAAGGTGAAACCAGGAACAGCATCTGATGTCAAAATGTGAAAACAGGATTGACATGAATGTCATAAGTTACCATCAAGAAGATGAGATGATCTCATGATTGTCTGGTGTTATAAGCTAAGAAAGGGTTGATCGTCTGATGTCATAAATGGAGAAAATGATGGCTCTCTGATATTATAAGCTGAGAAAAGGAAGACCATCTTATGTCATGATGACCATCTCATATCATTCTGATGTCATAAAGTGAGAAAAAGGATGGAACTCGGATGTCATAAGCTGAGAAATGGATGATCATGTTATGCTAGTTTACTGTCGTAAAGGGAGAAATGGATGGCCATCTTATGTCATAGAGTGAGACTATTTTGACAATCCAAGGTTGTAAGGTGAAACCAGGAAAAGCATCTGATGTCAAAATGTGAAAACAGGATTGACATGAATGTCATAAGTTACCATCAAGAAGATGAGATGATCTCATGATTGTCTGGTGTTATAAGCTAAGAAAGGGTTGATCGTCTGATGTCATAAATGGAGAAAATGATGGAACTCTGATATTATAAGCTGAGAAAACGAAGACCATCTTATGTCATTCTGAAGTCATGATGGCAGAAAACTAATTCACTCTGATGTTATAAACTGAGAAAAGGATGACCAACTTCTGTGATTCTGATGTCATAAAGGGAGAAAATGATGGCACTCTTTTGTCATAAAGGGAGAAAAGGAAGGAACTCTGATGTTATAAGCTGAGAAAAAGATTACCATCTTATGTGATTCTGATGTCATAAAGTGACAAAATTATGGCAATGTGATGTTATAAGCTGAGAAAAGGAAGACCATCTTATGTCATTCTGATGTCATAAAGGGAGAAAATGATGGCACTCTGATGTTATAAACTGAGAAAAGGATGACCAACCTATGTGATTCTGATATCATAAAAGCAGAAAAGGTGACACTCTGGTGTCATAAAGGGAGAAAAGGATGGAACCCTGATGTCATATAGGGAGAAAGGGATGGAACTCTGATGTCATAAGCTGAGAAAAGTATGAACAACTTATCTGATTCTGATGTCATAAAGCGAGAAAATGATGGTACTCTTTTGTCATAATGGGAGAAAATGATGGCACTCTGATGTTATAAGCTGAGAAAAGGAAGACCATCTTATGTCATTCTGATGTCATGAAGGCAGAAAACGAATTCACTCTGATGTAATAAACTGAGAAAAGGATGACCAACCTATGTGATTCTGATGTAATAAAGTGAGAAAATTATGGCAATGTGATGTTATAAGCTGAGAAAAGGATGACCATCTTGTATCATTCTGATGTCATAAAGTGAAAAAAAGGATGGGACTCTGATGTCATAAGCTGAGAAATGGATGATCATGTTATGCTAGTCTACTGTCATAAAGGGAGAAATGGATGACCATCTTATGTCGTAGAGTGAGACTATTTTGACAATCCAAGGTTGTAAGGTGAAACCAGGAACAGCATCTGATGTCAAAATGTGAAAACAGGATTGACATGAATGTCATAAGTTACCATCAAGAAGATGAGATGATCTCATGATCGTCTGGTGTTACAAGCTAAGAAAGGGTTGATTGTCTGATGTCATAAATGGAGAAAATGATGGCTCTCTGATATTATAAGCTGAGAAAAGGAAGACCATCTTATGTCATGATGACCATCTCATATCATTCTGATGTCATAAAGTGAGAAAAAGGATGGAACTCGGATGTCATAAGCTGAGAAATGGATGATCATGTTATGCTAGTTTACTGTCGTAAAGGGAGAAATGGATGGCCATCTTATGTCATAGAGTGAGACTATTTTGACAATCCAAGGTTGTAAGGTGAAACCAGGAAAAGCATCTGATGTCAAAATGTGAAAACAGGATTGACATGAATGTCATAAGTTACCATCAAGAAGATGAGATGATCTCATGATTGTCTGGTGTTATAAGCTAAGAAAGGGTTGATCGTCTGATGTCATAAATGGAGAAAATGATGGAACTCTGATATTATAAGCTGAGAAAACAAAGACCATCTTATGTCATTCTGAAGTCATGATGGCAGAAAACTAATTCACTCTGATGTTATAAACTGAGAAAAGGATGACCAACGTCTGTGATTCTGATGTCATAAAGGTAGAAAATGATGGCACTCTTTTGTCATAAAGGGAGAAAAGGAAGGAACTCTGATGTTATAAGCTGAGAAAAAGATTACCATCTTATGTGATTCTGATGTCATAAAGTGACAAAATTATGGCAATGTGATGTTATAAGCTGAGAAAAGGAAGACCATCTTATGTCATTCTGATGTCATAAAGGGAGAAAATGATGGCACTCTGATGTTATAAACTGAGAAAAGGATGACCAACCTATGTGATTCTGATATCATAAAAGCAGAAAAGGTGACACTCTGGTGTCATAAAGGGAGAAAAGGATGGAACCCTGATGTCATATAGGGAGAAAGGGATGGAACTCTGATGTCATAAGCTGAGAAAAGTATGAACAACTTATCTGATTCTGATGTCATAAAGCGAGAAAATGATGGTACTCTTTTGTCATAATGGGAGAAAATGATGGCACTCTGATGTTATAAGCTGAGAAAAGGAAGACCATCTTATGTCATTCTGATGTCATGAAGGCAGAAAACGAATTCACTCTGATGTAATAAACTGAGAAAAGGATGACCAACCTATGTGATTCTGATGTCATAAAGTGAGAAAATTATGGCAATGTGATGTTATAAGCTGAGAAAAGGATGACCATCTTGTATCATTCTGATGACATAAAGTGAAAAAAAGGATGGGACTCTGATGTCATAAGCTGAGAAATGGATGATCATGTTATGCTAGTCTACTGTCATAAAGGGAGAAATGGATGACCATCTTATGTCGTAGAGTGAGACTATTTTGACAATCCAAGGTTGTAAGGTGAAACCAGGAACAGCATCTGATGTCAAAATGTGAAAACAGGATTGACATGAATGTCATAAGTTACCATCAAGAAGATGAGATGATCTCATGATTGTCTGGTGTTATAAGCTAAGAAAGGGTTGATCGTCTGATGTCATAAATGGAGAAAATGATGGCTCTCTGATATTATAAGCTGAGAAAAGGAAGACCATCTTATGTCATGATGACCATCTCATATCATTCTGATGTCATAAAGTGAGAAAAAGGATGGAACTCGGATGTCATAAGCTGAGAAATGGATGATCATGTTATGCTAGTTTACTGTCGTAAAGGGAGAAATGGATGGCCATCTTATGTCATAGAGTGAGACTATTTTGACAATCCAAGGTTGTAAGGTGAAACCAGGAAAAGCATCTGATGTCAAAATGTGAAAACAGGATTGACATGAATGTCATAAGTTACCATCAAGAAGATGAGATGATCTCATGATTGTCTGGTGTTATAAGCTAAGAAAGGGTTGATCGTCTGATGTCATAAATGGAGAAAATGATGGAACTCTGATATTATAAGCTGAGAAAACGAAGACCATCTTATGTCATTCTGAAGTCATGATGGCAGAAAACTAATTCACTCTGATGTTATAAACTGAGAAAAGGATGACCAACTTCTGTGATTCTGATGTCATAAAGGGAGAAAATGATGGCACTCTTTTGTCATAAAGGGAGAAAAGGAAGGAACTCTGATGTTATAAGCTGAGAAAAAGATTACCATCTTATGTGATTCTGATGTCATAAAGTGACAAAATTATGGCAATGTGATGTTATAAGCTGAGAAAAGGAAGACCATCTTATGTCATTCTGATGTCATAAAGGGAGAAAATGATGGCACTCTGATGTTATAAACTGAGAAAAGGATGACCAACCTATGTGATTCTGATATCATAAAAGCAGAAAAGGTGACACTCTGGTGTCATAAAGGGAGAAAAGGATGGAACCCTGATGTCATATAGGGAGAAAGGGATGGAACTCTGATGTCATAAGCTGAGAAAAGTATGAACAACTTATCTGATTCTGATGTCATAAAGCGAGAAAATGATGGTACTCTTTTGTCATAATGGGAGAAAATGATGGCACTCTGATGTTATAAGCTGAGAAAAGGAAGACCATCTTATGTCATTCTGATGTCATGAAGGCAGAAAACGAATTCACTCTGATGTAATAAACTGAGAAAAGGATGACCAACCTATGTGACTCTGATGTCATAAAGTGAGAAAATAATGGCAATGTGATGTTTCGTTGTCCGATGAGCTAACACCTCCCTCCTCCTTCCCTATATCTAAACGGATTGCTCAAACCAGCTCTCCATCCAACGGGTCTGGACTTCACCAAACCTGAAAGGTCTTACTAAGCAGGTTTAATGAAAGTTCTGTTTAAGCTGGTGTTGGGAAATGACTCGCGTAGCCTCTGACAGCCTTCATCCAAAAGTCTGGAGGTCTGGGCGACCGAGTAGCCTATCGCAGTCATCCACACCTCGACAATCACTTTTGTTCACAGCTGCTCATTCCCTAATTTTACAACTGGCTCTTGGTATATGGGCTAGGTTAATTTTAGTGGCTCAGCACGAGCCCCATGGGCGCTGTTTTAACACACTTGGCTAAGGCAACCTATAAAAACCTCCTAAAATATCTTGGAACCAGGCAATGTCCACGATTTAACTAGAATTTTATATGCTTTCTTTAATTAGTAACGCTTTTGTAGGGGTCAGTAACAGCTTAAATTCGGCAACACAAAATAATTTCAATAATAGAAATGAATCAATCAACGCAACCTGTCTTTCCCTGATGCTGAAACTAGTGAGTTCGGAGAGGCTTTGAAGACGGAGGCTCATCCATGCACCTGATGGAGAAGATTCTTCTGGTAACAACGAGTGGTTTCTTGAAGGGAATACGACTTAATCTTCAGTTTTCTTCCTTTAAATGGCAGGCACTGATGCTCCAGGCTTTGACAGTTAAACAGGATCTTTGTTGTTATTTGTCTCCGAAGACAGTAGTTTCCAGAGGCTGAAGAGTTGGAGGAAACCCGGAGACATAAATGAGGTTGAATCAGAACTTCCAGAAGCCTGATACTTAGAGCAATCAGCTGTTCACTGATCAAGTTCACTTCTGTTGTCTGGATAAAATGGCTTTAGATGAAATCAGATTCTTAATCTTGAGGCACAGTCCTTTCTGGGCCCACGGGTTGATCCTCTTTTTTAATGCAGTTTAATCAGTGGGGCTGTGTCTCTGTTTCTTTTCCATCTAAGCTTTGTTTCTCCGCCCGATCTTGTTCGCTGGTCTTCTGCGAGGAAACAACCCCGTTTCTGCTTTCAGCATTGTTTTTATAGCGCTTGATGCTTTCACCAGTCAGCCCCTTATTAGGCTTCCTAGTTATTGCGCAACCCTTTCCGCTTGGCTTCTTGGTTATTGCCCAATACTTTAGTCACGGTCACTGTGACCCATGGATGCTGTGGTTTCGGCCATGGAGATGCCAATAATAACCACACAGCTGGCTATAGTCGCCTCCTCCCTTCCTCCTTTACAAAAGGGTACATTGTCAGCATACAACTGGCTCTCCTCACTCCCAGTCATTCTACAGTTCTTTCCCTAATCTGTTCAGTTTTAAACTTTACACAGTATTACACATTCCATTCTTCAGCTTTCTGCATTTACTTTAAAACACAGTTACAATTCTTTTTATTCATACTTCACAAATGATTAACGTTATATTTCTTTCATATATAGCTGACTGAGAATGTCAAAGCTTAATATTTTTTTTACTCTAATCCTCAGTTCTTAACCACATTTCAATCATACATCTTTTAACTTGTTAATCAAAGATTGCTAATTTCATTTAATACATGTGAAAGAATGTAAAATCATCATACATCATTTCTTTTAGATATACTTGTTTATATTTTTGCAAAAGATAAGACAGATAATATGTGGCAGATAATGTGGCTCCACACAGGCCTCTCCAGTCCCTTGCTGCAAGTAAAGCTGACTCTGTATCCTTCTTGCCTCTGAGTTGATTTAGTAATACCTAACATTAACTTGGTCCTCCGCAGCCGGAAAGATTCAATAACCTTATTTTCTTTGCTTTAACAGTGACTCTGGGATCCGTGGGGAAAGCCTGACGTCGAGCGAAGCACTGCTGCACAGCCTCCATTAGCCGTAGTGGCTGAAAGTCCAGGTGTGTGAATTCACACTTGGCCAGTGGGTTATCACCTTCCTCGGCGCGGGGTGACTCTCACAGGATCCAGAGAGTCACCAAGATGTCAACTCCGAGGTGAGACAGTTTTAAAATACAATACATAAGATAAGAAAAAGTTGTTGGTAGTGTGTCGCCATTAAGGACACTGCATTGGGAAGGTTTTATTCCGCCGTGAAGGGAATAGCGATAAATTAGGTAGTGCCCCGCCGGGAAGGGGGTCAAATAAAACGACTGAGGATTGCTCCCCAGCGAGGGATAGAATAAGCGCTATAAAAATAGGTTAAGGGGAGAAGATGGAGCTCATGGTGTTAAACTAAATCAGAAATCTGTTGTAAGGTACCTGAAACTGTGCGAGTGTGTTGTGTGTGTATGGAGGACTAAGCATTTTAATAGA
Organism: Girardinichthys multiradiatus; assembly: GCF_021462225.1. Taxonomy (NCBI): domain Eukaryota; kingdom Metazoa; phylum Chordata; class Actinopteri; order Cyprinodontiformes; family Goodeidae; genus Girardinichthys; species Girardinichthys multiradiatus. The sequence goes on along the minus strand of NC_061813.1, from coordinate 4,098,994 downwards.
ATCATGGTAGGATTCTGATAGTCCTGTGTTTTCTTTTGCCCAGATTAAAACTACGTACTGGTGACTTTGGAGATTAAGGTCGGATTTAATTCCAGAAAATTAACACCGCTGCGAATTAGTCGCAGTAGAAGGGCGTGTTAATGTCCTCTCCACAAGTCTCATGCCAGTGACCTTATATCTGGGACATTCATACTATAATTAAACTAACACAAAACATAATGGGGAAAGAACAAAGTAAACAGAAAAATAATTTGGAAGGAGATGTAAAATTTATGGAGAATTATGTGGCAGGAGCAGGCATGATCTGCCGTAGATGGAACAAAAGACATGGGTTTTTGGGCAAATTAGATACAAAGCATGTCTTAAAACTACACGGGGATCTTAAACTGGAGATTATGCATTCAAAAGATTCAAGAGACAATAAAAAACCTTGCCAGATTATAATTTCAAAGGGGACCTTTCAGTCCCTGAGTGCACACAATTGATAAACAAATTAAAACAAAAAGATGAATTAAAAAAACAACAAGAGCAGCCTTTAACTGACATAGCCATAATACTGAGGCCTTAAGAAAAGCACAGAAAACAAAAACAAAAACTTTCAGCTTAACTGAAAACAAATAAGGGGGGCGGACCGCCACCCATCCCAGTTTAGAATACCAAGGTAGCCCCAAATTATAATGGTGCTATACTACCAACGATACCATGATAAAATGCAAAAGATTCATTTTACAGGGAAATAATTCCATATTTGGCTCAGATTGTGTGCATTCTTGATTCTCTCCTCTTTGAGAGAAGTTAAATTTCAGCTCTGTGAAACGACCTTGACAAAGAGATGCAGCTGCCTGAAAACAAAGATAAAACTTCTGCAAACAGCAGAAGCCTGTCTCTGCTGAAAGGTCTGATAAAGATTGTAACTCTACCCTGCATGTGTCAAACTCAAGGTCCGCAGGCCAAAACCGGCCCCCAGAAGTTTAGTGATTCTCTAGATGTAGAACCTTTAATATGGGGATTGTGTGCTTGAATGTTATTTTGTCAATCAATAAGCAGTTTTATCTACATTCTGCCACAATCTGCCTTTTGAAAAGGTTTTGAATCTTGCTCTTTATGTAAAAAAAAAAAAGAAAGAAAAATTGGCTAAAGTCTGCAGACATAAAATTAACATGGATTGAAGCTCTAACTATGTTTATTTAATCTGAGATCCTCTCCAAATACAACAGTATATGTCAGTCTACATGAGATACTAACAACTTCACCTACTGGTATAATATAAAGATGTGAGTGAATATGTGAAACAAACAATGATGAAAGTTTTTCAACAGGTGATGCTCATTCAGGAGGAAGACAGTGTTCCTAGGAAATGCAGCTCATTCATTAACAATCAATTTTTCTCCTATAGGTGGACGTTTTGCTGAATAATCATAGGCTGGATCTATGAAACATTATGTGCACAGACCAAGGCCAAGGTTCTGACTGACTTATGAAACTCACTGACCTGACGATGATAACCTGACACCCAACAGATAACACCTTTAAGGTGGACCAAACTAAGACCACCTTATTGATTCTTGGTGAATAAAAAAATAATTGAAGCATTCAAAACAGACCTAGTGGAAACAAAAGGGGTTATGCATGTGCATTTTAAGAATAATAGAAGTCAAATTATGTTCAAATTTTTGCAAATAAAATAACTAAGTAGTGTGTGAATGTGTGTGAATGGGAATGACTGATTTCAATGTAATGCATCTTTGAGGGACCTTAGAAGCGCTAATAAAGGTCTGATGTTCTGATGATCATTGCCAAACTTATATCTTAATAAGGTTTCCAGAATCTTTTCCGAAAAATCATATAAAGATAGCAAAGGTTCTACCTGTATTGAAAATACTGATAACCATAAGAAAGTTCATAGACCCGTCTTCAATTTTTCACAATTCTTTTACAAACAGGGTATTTAAACTTTCTGATTTTGTGAAATAAATGTCTGTTTCATGTTATGTAAAAATTAGAGTCCTCAACAGTACCATAATAATATTAGGTCAGTTCTCTATGGTAAAACAAAAAGATTTTAATAGACATTTAGATATTTTCCAGGGAGGTTCAAAATGATCAAATTAGACTCAAACTTAACACAAGATGAAATGAACCTTAACAGAATTACTGGACTGGACTGAAATAGAAAAAACTTGAGTTAACTGAACTAAATACAAAGCAGACTGAAACTGTATGGTGTATCTATAAAACTGGGTAAGACAGACTAAGATTATAAGATATAATATGCCCTTCATTTTTTGTGTTCATCAGTGAGTGAGTTTTTATTTTTTATTTTTAATAAGAACTAAACCAAGCATTATTTAAGATAATAGCAACTACCAAAAATAGTGATCTCATTTTTAAATGTAATAAGGACTTACTTTATATAAAAAAAAAAAAAAAAATAGATAAAATAAAGTCCCCAATAAAATAAAACATGATAAAAAAGAATAACAAGAATTTGGAAAAACAGAGGCTTTAAACACCTGCAGGAACAGCACTGACACTGTCGAAAGTAGATCCTAATACAGAAATCTGGAAGCTCACTCTAGGGTGGACAGTCAAAGTCCATCCAAGGACACATTTAGATGAGGCAGAGGGACAAATACAGGGCTTAGCTGAGAGCAAAGAGAGCAATGTGCACCCTGCCCTAGCTGCCGTCCCATCTGAACTGTGGTCACAATCATCAACTGATGTAGGGGTTCCCACCATACAAGGTTAAACTAATTTCTGAAAAAAGGCCATTAGTCCGCCAATACCCCTTAAAGCCAGAAGCTGAAGAAGGTATTAAGCCAGTAATACAGGACATGTTAAAATCAGGAATATTAAGAGAAGCCCCTGAAGCTACGTGTAACACACTTATTTTTCCACTGCAGAAGGCCAGCAGAGGTAAGTGGAGAATGGTCCAAGACCTCCGACAAATAAATGATATTGTAGAGCATGCAGCTCCTGATGTTTCAAATCCACACACATTGCTGCATTCACTGACCCCAGATAAAAAGTATTTCTCAGTAGTAGATCTTAGCAATGCTTTCTTCACAGTACCACTGCATGAAGAGTCACAGCATTTGTTTGGTTTTCAGTTTAAAGGAAATAAATACACCCATACTAGGCGGAGGTGGGCCCAAGTCGGGGCTCCACGAAGGGCTTGATCTGAGAAACGTGGAACGTGGGGTGAATCCTCATGGAGTTGGGTAATCTCAGTCATACAGCGACAGGGTTGATGATCTTAGAGATTGGGAAAGGTCCAACAAATCGGGGTGCCAATTTCCGGGATTCTACCCTTAATGGGAGGTCCTTGGCGGAGAGCCAAACTTTCTGCCCCACCTGGTTCTTAGGGGCAGGGATCCGTCTCCGGTTGGCCGTTCTTGACTGAACCAGTGACATTCTGATCATCGATCTCCTGGCCTTTCTCTATATTTTTTGGCACCTTAGGGCAGCAACTTGGGTGGACGGAACATTAGCTTCTCTCTCCTGAACTGAAAACATGGGTGGCTGGAAACCAAACAGGAAAAGGGGACAAACCAATGACACTTGATTGCATAGAGTTCATGGCGTATTCAACCCAGGGCAAATTTTGTGAACACTTGGTTGGGTCAGACTCACATAAGATACGAAGTTTGGTTTCAGCTTCTTTCTTTGGCTCTCTCGGTTTGGCCATCAGACTGAGGATGAAACCCTGAGGAAAGACTAACAGAAATTCCCAACAAAGAACAAAACTCCTTCCAGAAACGTGACACAAATTGGGGTCCTCTATCGGAAACAATGTCATTTGGGATTCCATGGAGCCTGAAAACTTCTCGGGTCAATATCTCACCCATCTCTTTAGCATATGGAAGCTTCTCCAACGGCACTAGATGAACCATCTTTGAAAATCTGTCAATTATGGTTAGTAGTACAGAGTGACCATTAGAAACCGGTAGACCTGTCACAAAATCCATCGCAATATGTGACTATGGGCGAGGGGGGAATTGGCAAAGGGTGCAACAACCCCGCAGGGGGGCGACGAGAAGGCTTAGCTCGACAACATTGAGTGCATTCAGCAACAAAGTCTTTGACATCCTTGACCAGCGATGGTCACCAAAACCGAGCTCGAACTGTCTGAATGGTTCTGCTTATTCCTGGATGACAAGCTAAACGTGAGCAATGACAAGACTCCAGTACCTTAGGCACAAGGCGTTCATGGACAAAACAGCGGTCAGGTGGACATGATGGTGGGATAGGCAGATCCCTAATGGCTTCCTGGACCTCCCTTTCCACCTCCACTCGGGACACAGACAACCTGACGGTTTCAGGAAGGATAAACTCCTCTTCACCCGCAGACTGAGATTCTTCAGGCTCTTGAATCCGGGATAGGGCGTCAGGTTTGCCATTTTTACTCCCTGGCCTGTAAGACAGGGAGAAATTAAAACGACCGAAAAACAGAGCCCACCTAGCCTGTCTGGGGTTTAGCCGTTTTGCTGATTTCAGGTACTCCAAATTCTTATTTGGACCATAAACGCCTCCTTAGTCTCCTCCAGCCAATGTCTCCACTCTGTCAATGCCAACTTGACAGCCAATAACTCTCTGTCTCCCACGTCGTAATTCCGCTCAGCCTGTGACAGAGTCCTTGAAAAGAAGGCACATGGGTGAACACGATCATCCTCACCAATTTGGCTTAATACAGCCAAAGAGGTGAGGATTGGGGTCCAATGCTTGAGGCATCCACCTCCACAATAAACTGTATCTCTGGGTCAGGAGACCGTAACACTGGAGCTGACGTGAAGAGTTCCTTTGACCTATTGAAGGCCTTCTCTGCATCCTTATTCCACACAAATTTCACCTTGGAAGAGGTAAGAGCGTTTAGGGGAGTAGCAACCAGGCTGTAATTTCTAATAAACCTCCTATAGAAGTTTGTGAAGCCCAGAAATCTTTGAAGCTGCTTGCGATCAGTTGGAACAGGCCATTCCAATATGGCCTTAACTTTGGAGGGGTTGACAAGCACTTGATCTGGGGAAATGATGAAGCCCAAAAAGGAAGTGGTAGTTATGTGGAACTCACATTTCTCTGCCTTGACGAACAACTGGTTTTGGAGAAGACGCAGGAGAACAGCTCTGACATGTTTTCTGTGGGTTTCCAGATCTTGAGAATAAATCAGTATGTCATCAAGATAAACAAATACGAATTGACCCACCATGTCTCTTAGAACGTCATTGACCAATGGCTGAAAAACTGCAGGAGCATTAGTAAGTCCAAATGACATGACCTTGTATTCATAAGGGCCCGTAGGCGTGTTGAAAGCCGTTTTCCACTCATCTCCTTCTCTGATTCGGACCAGATGATATGCATTCCTTAGATCCAGCTTAGAAAATATCTTGGCTCCCTGGATCTGATTAAAAGCTGTGTTCATGAGTGGTAAGGGATATCTATTTTTAACTGTTATCTCATTAAGGCCTCTATAATCAATGCATGGTCTCAATGAACCGTCCTTCTTCCCAACAAAAAAGAAACCAGCACCTGCAGGAGAGGAAGAAGGTTGAATGTGCCCTGCCTTTAATGCCTCATCAACATAACTCTTCATGGCCCTGTGCTCTGTACCAGGCAATGAATAGGTTTTGCCTTTAGGGGGTGATGTGCCAGGAAGCAAATCAATAGCACAATCATAAGGTCTATGGGGTGGCAGAGCTGTGGCCTTGATTTTATCAAAAACCTCCTTTAAATCATGGTATTCTTGCGGTACCTTGGATAAATCCGGATAGGTCTCCTCAACCTCATTCTCCACACTGACCTCCGTAGCAGCAGACAAAAGACAGTCAGCGGAACATGACTCAGACCAACCCAAAACTTCTTTTTTCTTCCAGTCGATGTGAGGGTTGTGTTTCTGCAACCAGGAGGCCCCTAGGACTACAGGAAGTTCAGGTGAATTAATGATCATGAAAGTAACTTTTTCTTGATGATTACCTCCAACTGTTAAGGTAATCTCCTACGTCCTGAGATGTGAATTGTTCATGCTGTGACCATCCAAAGCTAGCACCTTTCTTGTGTCAGCTGACGGAGTAAGTTTTATGCCGTTCTTATTTGCAAATGTTTCGTCCATGAATTCAGTATCTGTTCCTGAATCAATAAACACGGACCCCTGGAGAGACAAAGAAGAGGTTTGAAAATGGGCAGGAAAGAAGAAGGAGGAGGCAGATAGTTGACTTCGGCTCATTAGAGACCTCCCTTCCTCTGCTGAGCCTGTCCTTTTAGTGGACACCGGAGTACTAAATGTCCCTTCTCTCCACAATAAAAACAGAGCTTGAATCTTCTCCGACGATCTTTCTCCTCAGGGGTAATCTTGGTCCTACCCAATTGCATGGGCTCACAATGATCATTTTCCTCAGTGAGAGGTGACCGACTCCTTCTCTCATGCCGGTGTGCAGAAACCTGAGTTAATGATGAGCGACCCTTCTCATGGCGCTTCTCCTTCCTTCTCTCTGCCAGCCGAATATCAATGCGAGCAGCCAAATCCTCAAGTTGTTTCAAGGAAGAAGGATAGTCACGGGCCGCTAGCTCATCCTTGATGTCTTCGTTTAATCCTTTCATGAATGCATCCATTTGTGCTGCCTCACTCCAACGGCTCTCTGCAGCCAACAAATGAAAGTCAATTATATAGGTCGAGACAGGTTGATCACCCTGTTTGAGGGACAATAATCCTCTTGCGGCCTCACGACTTGGAATAACCAGGTCAAAAACTCGAATGAGTTCCTTGGAAAAGGTTTCATAAAGATCACAAGATGCAAACCTGTTATGCCATTCAGCAGTTCCCCACTGTTTTGTCTTTCCTGCCAGCAGAGATATAACAAACGCCACCTTGGAACGTTCAGTGGGAAAGGATGACGGCTGAAGCTCAAAATGAATTTCACACTGAGTTAGAAAAGCACGACATTGTTGTTATCCTTACGTTGGGTGTGAGTGATTTTATGTGTATGCATGAGGGTGGGAGTGGGTGATTGTGACTGTGTGTGCCTGTTTTTTGTTTTATTTTGTGACAGGTTGGGTCTTGAACTGCTCCCTCTCCTGGATCAGCTTCCTCCCCGCCACACCGCCTGCTGGTGGTTGGAGTCTCTGCCCACTGGTGTACTTGTGGTTCTCGGTGTCCGCGGCCGGGTGCTTTGGTGTGGGCTGGCTCACTCCCGGTGTGTTCTAAAGACCAAAAACTCTTTCTTTCAGGCATGCGAAACAGCTTTTTCAATATCGACGCAAACGGTGCTCGTTTTGTGTTCTAAAGACCAAAAACTCATTCTTTCGGGCTTGCGAAACAGCTTTTTCAATATCGACGCAAACGGTGCTCGTTTTGTGTTCGCGGGACAGAAAACTCACTCTTTCAGGTTTGCGAAACAGCATTTTCAATATCGACGCAAACGGTGCTCGTTTTGTGTTCTAAATACCAAAAACTCATTCTTTCAGGCTTGCGAAACAGCTTTTTCAATATCGACGCAAACGGTGCTCGTTTTGTATTCGCGGGACAGAAAACTCACTCTTTCAGGCTTGCGAAACAGCTTTTTCAATGTCGACGCAAACGGTGCTCGTTTTGTGTTCTAAAGACCAACCCCTCATTCTTTCATGCTTGCGAAAACAGCTTTTCCAATATCGACGCAAATGGTGCTCGTTTTATGTTCTAAAGACCAAAAACTCATTCTTTCGGGATTGCGAAACAGCTTTTTTCATTATCGACGCAAACTGTGCTGGTTTTGTGTTCTAACGACCAAAAACTCATTCTTTCATGCTTGAGAAACAGCTTTTTCAATATTGACGCAAACGGTGCTAGTTTTGTGTTCTAAAGACTAAAAACTCATTCTTTCGGGCTTGCGAAACAGCTTTTTCAATATCGATGCAAAAAGTGCTCGTTTTGTGTTCTAAAGACCAAAACCTCATTCTTTCGGGCTTGTGAAACAGCTTTTTCAATATCGATGCAAACGGTGCTCGTTTTGAGTTCTAAAGACCAAAACCTCACTCTTTCGGGCTTGCGAAACAGCTTTTTCGATATCGACGCAAACGGTGCTCGTTTTGTGTTCTAACGACCAAAAACTCATTCTTTCATGCTTGCGAAACAGCTTTTTCAATATCGACGCAAACGGTGCTCGTTTTGTGTTCGCTGGACAGAAAACTCACTCTTTCAGGTTTGCGAAACAGCATTTTCAATATCGACGCAAACGGTGCTCGTTTTGTGTTCTAAATACCAAAAACTCATTCTTTCAGGTTTGCGAAACAGCATTTTCAATATCGACGCAAACGGTGCTCGTTTTGTGTTCTAAATACCAAAAACTCATTCTTTCAGGCTTGCGAAACAGCTTTTTCAATGTCGACGCAAACGGTGCTCGTTTTGTGTTCTAAAGACCAAAACCTCATTCTTTCATGCTTGCGAAACAGCTTTTTCAATATTGACGCAAACGGTGCTCGTTTTGTGTTCGCGGGACAGAAAACTCATTCTTTCAGACTTGCGAAACAGCTTTTTCAATGTCGACGCAAACGGTGCTCGTTTTGTGTTCTAAAGACCAAAACCTGATTCTTTCATGCTTGCGAAAACAGCTTTTTTCATTATCGACGCAAACTGTGCTGGTTTTGTGTTCTAACGACCAAAAACTCATTCTTTCATGCTTGCGAAACAGCTTTTTCAATATTGACGCAAACGGTGCTCGTTTTGTGTTCGCGGGACAGAAAACTCATTCTTTCAGACTTGCGAAACAGCTTTTTCAATATCGACACAAACGGTGCTCGTTTTGTGTTCGCGGGAAAGAAAACTCACTCTTTCAGGTTTGCGAAACAGCATTTTCAATATCGACGCAAACGGTGCTTGTTTTTTGTTCTAAATACCAAAAACTCATTCTTTCAGGCTTGCGAAACACCTTTTTCAATATCGACGCAAACGGTGCTCATTTTGTATTCGCGGGACAGAAAACTCACTCTTTCAGGCTTGCGAAACAGCTTTTTCAATGTCGACGCAAACGGTGCTCGTTTTGTGTTCTAAAGACCAAAACCTCATTCTTTCATGCTTGCGAAAACAGCTTTTCCAATATCGACGCAAACGGTGCTCGTTTTATGTTCTAAAGACCAAAAACTCATTCTTTCGGGATTGCGAAACAGCTTTTTTCATTATCGACGCAAAATGTGCTGGTTTTGTGTTCTAACGACCAAAAACTCATTCTTTCATGCTTGCGAAACAGCTTTTTCAATATTGACGCAAACGGTGCTAGTTTTGTGTTCTAAAGACCAAAACCTCATTCTTTCGGGAATGCGAAACAGCATTTTAAATATCGACGCAAACGGTGCTCGTTTTAAGTTCTAAAGACCAAAACCTCATTATTTCGGGTTTACGAAACAGCTTTTTCGATATCGACGCAAACGGTGCTCGTTTTGTGTTCTAACGACCAAAAACTCATTCTTTCATGCTTGCGAAACAGCTTTTTCAATATCGACGCAAACGGTGCTCGTTTTGTGTTCGCGGGACAGAAAACTCATTCTTTCAGACTTGCGAAACAGCTTTTTCAATATCGACGCAAACGGTGCTCGTTTTGTGTTCGCGGGACAGAAAACTCACTCTTTCAGGTTTGCGAAACAGCATTTTCAATATCGACGCAAACGATGCTCGTTTTGTGTTCTAAATACCAAAAACTCATTCTTTCAGGCTTGCGAAACAGCTTTTTCAATATCGACGCAAACGGTGCTCATTTTGTATTCGCGGGACAGAAAACTCACTCTTTCAGGCTTGCGATACAGCTTTTTCAATGTCGACGCAAACGGTGCTCGTTTTGTGTTCTAAAGACCAAAACCTCATTCTTTCATGCTTGCGAAAACAGCTTTTTTCATTATCGACGCAAACTGTGCTGGTTTTGTGTTCTAACGACCAAAAACTCATTTTTTCATGCTTGCGAAACAGCTTTTTCAATATTGACGCAAACTGTGCTAGTTTTGTGTTCTAAAGACTAAAAACTCATTCTTTCGGGCTTGCGAAACAGCTTTTTCAATATCGATGCAAACGGTGCTCGTTTTGAGTTCTAAAGACCAAAACCTCATTCTTTCGGGCTTGCGAAACAGCTTTTTTAATTATAGACGCAAACTGTGCTGGTTTTGTGTTCTAACGACCAAAAACTCATTCTTTCATGCTTGCGAAACAGCTTTTTCAATATTGACGCAAACGGTGCTAGTTTTGTGTTCTAAAGACTAAAAACTCATTCTTTCGGGCTTGCGAAACAGCTTTTTCAATGTCGACGCAAACGGTGCTCGTTTTGTGTTCTAAAGACCAAAACCTCATTCTTTCATGCTTGCGAAAACAGCTTTTTTCATTATCGACGCAAACTGTGCTGGTTTTGTGTTCTAATGACCAAAAACTCATTCTTTCATGCTTGCGAAACAGCATTTTCAATATCGACGTAAACGGTGCTCGTTTTGTGTTCGCGGGACAGAAAACTCACTCTTTCAGGTTTGCGAAACAGCATTTTCAATATCGACGCAAACGATGCTCGTTTTGTGTTCTAAATACCAAAAACTCATTCTTTCAGGCTTGCGAAACAGCTTTTTCAATATCGACGCAAACGGTGCTCATTTTGTATTCGCGGGACAGAAAACTCACTCTTTCAGGCTTGCGATACAGCTTTTTCAATGTCGACGCAAACGGTGCTCGTTTTGTGTTCTAAAGACCAAAACCTCATTCTTTCATGCTTGCGAAAACAGCTTTTTTCATTATCGACGCAAACTGTGCTGGTTTTGTGTTCTAACGACCAAAAACTCATTTTTTCATGCTTGCGAAACAGCTTTTTCAATATTGACGCAAACTGTGCTAGTTTTGTGTTCTAAAGACTAAAAACTCATTCTTTCGGGCTTGCGAAAACAGCTTTTTTCATTATCGACGCAAACTGTGCTGGTTTTGTGTTCTAACGACCAAAAACTCATTCTTTCATGCTTGAGAAACAGCTTTTTCAATATTGACGCAAACTGTGCTAGTTTTGTGTTCTAAAGACTAAAAACTCATTCTTTCGGGCTTGCGAAACAGCTTTTTCAATATCGATGCAAACGGTGCTCGTTTTGAGTTCTAAAGACCAAAACCTCATTCTTTCGGGCTTGCGAAACAGCTTTTTTAATTATAGACGCAAACTGTGCTGGTTTTGTGTTCTAACGACCAAAAACTCATTCTTTCATGCTTGCGAAACAGCTTTTTCAATATTGACGCAAACGGTGCTAGTTTTGTGTTCTAAAGACTAAAAACTCATTCTTTCGGGCTTGCGAAACAGCTTTTTCAATGTCGACGCAAACGGTGCTCGTTTTGTGTTCTAAAGACCAAAACCTCATTCTTTCATGCTTGCGAAAACAGCTTTTTTCATTATCGACGCAAACTGTGCTGGTTTTGTGTTCTAACGACCAAAAACTCATTCTTTCATGCTTGCGAAACAGCATTTTCAATATCGACGCAAACGGTGCTCGTTTTGTGTTCTAAATACCAAAAACTCATTCTTTCAGGCTTGCGAAACAGCTTTTTCAATATCGACGCAAACGGTGCTCGTTTTGTGTTCGCGGGACAGAAAACTCACTCTTTCAGGCTTGCGAAACAGCTTTTTCAATATCGACGCAAACGGTGCTCGTTTTGTGTTCTAAAGACCAAAAACTCATTCTTTCGGGATTGCGAAACAGCTTTTTTCATTATCGACGCAAACTGTGCTGGTTTTGTGTTCTAACGACCAAAAACTCATTCTTTCATGCTTGCGAAACAGCTTTTTCAATATCGACGCAAACGGTGCTCGTTTTGTGTTCGCGGGACAGAAAACTCATTCTTTCAGACTTGCGAAACAGCTTTTTCAATATCGACGCAAACGGTGCTCGTTTTGTGTTCGCGGGACAGAAAACTCACTCTTTCAGGTTTGCGAAACAGCATTTTCAATATCGACGCAAACGGTGCTCGTTTTGTGTTCTAAATACCAAAAACTCATTCTTTCAGGCTTGCGAAACAGCATTTTCAATATCGACGCAAACGGTGCTTGTTTTTTGTTCTAAATACCAAAAACTCATTCTTTCAGGCTTGCGAAACAGCTTTTTCAATATCAACGCAAACGGTTCTCATTTTGTATTCGCGGGACAGAATACTCACTCTTTCAGGCTTGCGAAACAGCTTTTTCAATGTCGACGCAAACGGTGCTCGTTTTATGTTCTAAAGACCAAAAACTCATTCTTTCGGGATTGCGAAACAGCTTTTTTCATTATCGACGCAAACGGTGCTCATTTTGTATTCGCGGGACAGAAAACTCACTCTTTCAGGCTTGCGAAACAGCTTTTTCAATGTCGACGCAAACGGTGCTCGTTTTGTGTTCTAAAGACCAAAACCTCATTCTTTCATGCTTGCGAAAACAGCTTTTCCAATATCGACGCAAACGGTGCTCGTTTTGTGTTCTAAAGACCAAAAACTCATTCTTTCGGGATTGCGAAACAGCTTTTTTCATTATCGACGCAAAATGTGCTGGTTTTGTGTTCTAACAACCAAAAACTCATTCTTTCATGCTTGCGAAACAGCTTTTTCAATATTGACGCAAACGGTGCTAGTTTTGTGTTCTAAAGACCAAAACCTCTTTCTTTCGGGATTGCGAAACAGCATTTTAAATATCGACGCAAACGGTGCTCGTTTTAAGTTCTAAAGACCAAAACCTCATTATTTCGGGTTTACGAAACAGCTTTTTCGATATCGACGCAAACGGTGCTCGTTTTGTGTTCTAACGACCAAAAAGTCATTCTTTCATACTTGCGAAACAGCTTTTTCAATATCGACGCAAACGGTGCTCGTTTTGTGTTCGCGGGACAGAAAACTCATTCTTTCAGGTTTGCGAAACAGCTTTTTCAATATCGACGCAAACGGTGCTCGTTTTGTGTTCTAAATACCAAAAACTCATTCTTTCAGGCTTGCGAAACAGCTTTTTCAATATCGACGCAAACGGTGCTCATTTTGCATTCGCGGGACAGAAAACTCACTCTTTCAGGCTTGCGAAACAGCTTTTTCAATGTCGACGCAAACGGTGCTCGTTTTGTGTTCTAAAGACCAAAACCTCATTCTTTCATGCTTGCGAAAACAGCTTTTTTCATTATCGACGCAAACTGTGCTGGTTTTGTGTTCTAACGACCAAAAACTCATTCTTTCATGCTTGCGAAACAGCTTTTTCAATATTGACGCAAACGGTGCTAGTTTTGTGTTCTAAAGACTAAAAACTCATTCTTTCGGGCTTGCGAAACAGCTTTTTCAATATCGATGCAAACGGTGCTCGTTTTGAGTTCTAAAGACCAAAACCTCATTCTTTCGGGCTTGCGAAACAGCTTTTTTAATTATCGACGCAAACTGTGCTGGTTTTGTGTTCTAACGACCAAAAACTCATTCTTTCATGCTTGCGAAACAGCTTTTTCAATATTGACGCAAACGGTGCTAGTTTTGTGTTCTAAAGACTAAAAACTCATTCTTTCGGGCTTGCGAAACAGCTTTTTCAATGTCGACGCAAACGGTGCTCGTTTTGTGTTCTAAAGACCAAAACCTCATTCTTTCATGCTTGCGAAAACAGCTTTTTTCATTATCGACGCAAACTGTGCTGGTTTTGTGTTCTAACGACCAAAAACTCATTCTTTCATGCTTGCGAAACAGCATTTTCAATATCGACGTAAACGGTGCTCGATTTGTGTTCTAAATACCAAAAACTCATTCTTTCAGGCTTGCGAAACAGCTTTTTCAATATCGACGCAAACGGTGCTCGTTTTGTATTCGCGGGACAGAAAACTCACTCTTTCAGGCTTGCGAAACAGCTTTTTCAATATCGACGCAAACGGTGCTCGTTTTATGTTCTAAAGACCAAAAACTCATTCTTTCGGGATTGCGAAACAGCTTTTTTCATTATCGACGCAAACTGTGCTGGTTTTGTGTTCTAACGACCAAAAACTCATTCTTTCATGCTTGCGAAACAGCTTTTTCAATATCGACGCAAACGGTGCTCGTTTTGTGTTCGCGGGACAGAAAACTCATTCTTTCAGACTTGCGAAACAGCTTTTTCAATATCGACGCAAACGGTGCTCGTTTTGTGTTCGCGGGACAGAAAACTCACTCTTTCAGGTTTGCGAAACAGCATTTTCAATATCGACGCAAACGGTGCTCGTTTTGTGTTCTAAATACCAAAAACTCATTCTTTCAGGCTTGCGAAACAGCATTTTCAATATCGACGCAAACGGTGCTTGTTTTTTGTTCTAAATACCAAAAACTCATTCTTTCAGGCTTGCGAAACAGCTTTTTCAATATCAACGCAAACGGTTCTCATTTTGTATTCGCGGGACAGAATACTCACTCTTTCAGGCTTGCGAAACAGCTTTTTCAATGTCGACGCAAACGGTGCTCGTTTTATGTTCTAAAGACCAAAAACTCATTCTTTCGGGATTGCGAAAAAGCTTTTTTCATTATCGACGCAAACGGTGCTCATTTTGTATTCGCGGGACAGAAAACTCACTCTTTCAGGCTTGCGAAACAGCTTTTTCAATGTCGACGCAAACGGTGCTCGTTTTGTGTTCTAAAGACCAAAACCTCATTCTTTCATGCTTGCGAAAACAGCTTTTCCAATATCGACGCAAACGGTGCTCGTTTTGTGTTCTAAAGACCAAAAACTCATTCTTTCGGGATTGCGAAACAGCTTTTTTCATTATCGACGCAAAATGTGCTGGTTTTGTGTTCTAACAACCAAAAACTCATTCTTTCATGCTTGCGAAACAGCTTTTTCAATATTGACGCAAACGGTGCTAGTTTTGTGTTCTAAAGACCAAAACCTCATTCTTTCGGGATTGCGAAACAGCTTTTTCAATATCGACGCAAACGGTGCTCGTTTTAAGTTCTAAAGACCAAAACCTCATTATTTCGGGTTTGCGAAACAGCTTTTTCGATATCGACGCAAACGGTGCTCGTTTTGTGTTCTAACGACCAAAAACTCATTCTTTCATGCTTGCGAAACAGCTTTTTCAATATCGACGCAAACGGTGCTCGTTTTGTGTTCGCGGGACAGAAAACTCATTCTTTCAGACTTGCGAAACAGCTTTTTCAATATCGACGCAAACGGTGCTCGTTTTGTGTTCGCGGGACAGAAAACTCACTCTTTCAGGTTTGCGAAACAGCATTTTCAATATCGACGCAAACGGTGCTCGTTTTGTGTTCTAAATACCAAAAACTCATTCTTTCAGGCTTGCGAAACAGCTTTTTCAATATCGACGCAAACGGTGCTCATTTTGTATTCGCGGGACAGAAAACTCACTCTTTCAGGCTTGCGAAACAGCTTTTTCAATGTCGACGCAAACGGTGCTCGTTTTGTGTTCTAAAGACCAAAACCTCATTCTTTCATGCTTGCGAAAACAGCTTTTTTCATTATCGACGCAAACTGTGCTGGTTTTGTGTTCTAACGACCAAAAACTCATTCTTTCATGCTTGCGAAACAGCTTTTTCAATATTGACGCAAACGGTGCTAGTTTTGTGTTCTAAAGACTAAAAACTCATTCTTTCGGGCTTGCGAAACAGCTTTTTCAATATCGATGCAAACGGTGCTCGTTTTGAGTTCTAAAGACCAAAACCTCATTCTTTCATGCTTGCGAAAACAGCTTTTTTCATTATCGACGCAAACTGTGCTGGTTTTGTGTTCTAACGACCAAAAACTCATTCTTTCATGCTTGCGAAACAGCATTTTCAATATCGACGTAAACGGTGCTCGTTTTGTGTTCTAAATACCAAAAACTCATTCTTTCAGGCTTGCGAAACAGCTTTTTCAATATCGACGCAAACGGTGCTCGTTTTGTATTCGCGGGACAGAAAACTCACTCTTTCAGGCTTGCGAAACAGCTTTTTCAATATCGACGCAAACGGTGCTCGTTTTATGTTCTAAAGACCAAAAACTCATTCTTTCGGGATTGCGAAACAGCTTTTTCAATATTGACGCAAACGGTGCTAGTTTTGTGTTCTAAAGACCAAAACCTCATTCTTTCGGGATTGCGAAACAGCATTTTAAATATCGACGCAAACGGTGCTCGTTTTAAGTTCTAAAGACCAAAACCTCATTATTTCGGGTTTGCGAAACACCTTTTTCAATATCGACGCAAACGGTGCTCGTTTTGTGTTCTAACGACCAAAAACTCATTCTTTCATGCTTGCGAAACAGCTTTTTCAATATCGACGCAAACGGTGCTCGTTTTGTGTTCGCGGGACAGAAAACTCACTCTTTCAGGCTTGCGAAACAGCTTTTTCAATGTCGACGCAAACTGTGCTGGTTTTGTGTTCTAACGACCAAAAACTCATTTTTTCATGCTTGCGAAACAGCTTTTTCAATATTGACGCAAACGGTGCTAGTTTTGTGTTCTAAAGACTAAAAACTCATTCTTTCGGGCTTGCGAAACAGCTTTTTCAATATCGATGCAAACGGTGCTCGTTTTGAGTTCTAAAGACCAAAACCTCATTCTTTCGGGCTTGCGAAACAGCTTTTTTAATTATAGACGCAAACTGTGCTGGTTTTGTGTTCTAACGACCAAAAACTCATTCTTTCATGCTTGCGAAACAGCTTTTTCAATATTGACGCAAACGGTGCTAGTTTTGTGTTCTAAAGACTAAAAACTCATTCTTTCGGGCTTGCGAAACAGCTTTTTCAATGTCGACGCAAACGGTGCTCGTTTTGTGTTCTAAAGACCAAAACCTCATTGTTTCATGCTTGCGAAAACAGCTTTTTTCATTATCGACGCAAACTGTGCTGGTTTTGTGTTCTAACGACCAAAAACTCATTCTTTCATGCTTGCGAAACAGCATTTTCAATATCGACGTAAACGGTGCTCGTTTTGTGTTCTAAATACCAAAAACTCATTCTTTCAGGCTTGCGAAACAGCTTTTTCAATATCGACGCAAACGGTGCTCGTTTTGTATTCGCGGGACAGAAAACTCACTCTTTCAGGCTTGCGAAACAGCTTTTTCAATATCGACGCAAACGGTGCTCGTTTTATGTTCTAAAGACCAAACACTCATTCTTTCGGGATTGCGAAACAGCTTTTTTCATTATCAACGCAAACTGTGCTGGTTTTGTGTTCTAACGACCAAAAACTCATTCTTTCATGCTTGCGAAACAGCTTTTTCAATATCGACGCAAACGGTGCTCGTTTTGTGTTCGCGGGACAGAAAACTCATTCTTTCAGGCTTGCGAAACAGCTTTTTCAATATCGACGCAAACGGTGCTCGTTTTGTGTTCGCGGGACAGAAAACTCACTCTTTCAGGTTTGTGAAACAGCATTTTCAATATCGACGCAAACGGTGCGCGTTTTGTGTTCTAAAGACCAAAACCTCATTCTTTCAGGCTTGCGAAACAGCTTTTTCAATATCGACGCAAACGGTGCTCGTTTTATGTTCTAAAGACCAAAAACTCATTCTTTCGGGATTGCGAAACAGCTTTTTCAATATTGACGCAAACGGTGCTAGTTTTGTGTTCTAAAGACCAAAACCTCATTCTTTCGGGATTGCGAAACAGCATTTTAAATATCGACGCAAACGGTGCTCGTTTTAAGTTCTAAAGACCAAAACCTCATTATTTCGGGTTTGCGAAACACCTTTTTCAATATCGACGCAAACGGTGCTCGTTTTGTGTTCTAACGACCAAAAACTCATTCTTTCATGCTTGCGAAACAGCTTTTTCAATATCGACGCAAACGGTGCTCGTTTTGTGTTCGCGGGACAGAAAACTCACTCTTTCAGGCTTGCGAAACAGCTTTTTCAATGTCGACGCAAACTGTGCTGGTTTTGTGTTCTAACGACCAAAAACTCATTTTTTCATGCTTGCGAAACAGCTTTTTCAATATTGACGCAAACGGTGCTAGTTTTGTGTTCTAAAGACTAAAAACTCATTCTTTCGGGCTTGCGAAACAGCTTTTTCAATATCGATGCAAACGGTGCTCGTTTTGAGTTCTAAAGACCAAAACCTCATTCTTTCGGGCTTGCGAAACAGCTTTTTCAATATCGACGCAAACGGTGCTCGTTTTGTGTTCGCGGGACAGAAAACTCATTCTTTCAGACTTGCGAAACAGCTTTTTCAATATCGACGCAAACGGTGCTCGTTTTGTGTTCGCGGGACAGAAAACTCACTCTTTCAGGTTTGCGAAACAGCATTTTCAATATCGACGCAAACGGTGCTCGTTTTGTGTTCTAAATACCAAAAACTCATTCTTTCAGGCTTGCGAAACAGCTTTTTCAATATCAACGCAAACGGTGCTCGTTTTGTGTTCTAAATACCAAAAACTCATTCTTTCAGGCTTGCGAAACAGCTTTTTCAATATCAACGCAAACGGTTCTCATTTTGTATTCGCGGGACAGAATACTCACTCTTTCAGGCTTGCGAAACAGCTTTTTCAATGTCGACGCAAACGGTGCTCGTTTTATGTTCTAAAGACCAAAAACTCATTCTTTCGGGATTGCGAAACAGCTTTTTTCATTATCGACGCAAACGGTGCTCATTTTGTATTCGCGGGACAGAAAACTCACTCTTTCAGGCTTGCGAAACAGCTTTTTCAATGTCGACGCAAACGGTGCTCGTTTTGTGTTCTAAAGACCAAAACCTCATTCTTTCATGCTAGCGAAAACAGCTTTTTTCATTATCGACGCAAACTGTGCTGGTTTTGTGTTCTAACGACCAAAAACTCATTCTTTCATGCTTGCGAAACAGCTTTTTCAATATTGACGCAAACGGTGCTCGTTTTGTGTTCGCGGGACAGAAAACTCATTCTTTCAAGCTTGCGAAACAGCTTTTTCAATATCGACGCAAACGGTGCTCGTTTTGTGTTCGCGGGAAAGAAAACTCACTCTTTCAGGCTTGCGAAACAGCTTTTTCAATATCGACGCAAACGGTGCTTGTTTTTTGTTCTAAATACCAAAAACTCATTCTTTCAGGCTTGCGAAACAGCTTTTTCAATATCGACGCAAACGGTGCTCATTTTGTATTCGCGGGACAGAAAACTCACTCTTTCAGGCTTGCGAAACAGCTTTTTCAATGTCGACGCAAACGGTGCTCGTTTTGTGTTCTAAAGACCAAAACCTCATTCTTTCATGCTTGCGAAAACAGCTTTTTCAATATCGACGCAAACGGTGCTCGTTTTATGTTCTAAAGACCAAAAACTCATTCTTTCGGGATTGCGAAACAGCTTTTTTCATTATCGACGCAAACTGTGCTGGTTTTGTGTTCTAACGACCAAAAACTCATTCTTTCATGCTTGCGAAACAGCTTTTTCAATATTGACGCAAACGGTGCTAGTTTTGTGTTCTAAAGACCAAAACCTCATTCTTTCGGGATTGCGAAACACCTTTTTCAATATCGACGCAAACGGTGCTCGTTTTAAGTTCTAAAGACCAAAACCTCATTATTTCGGGTTTGCGAAACAGCTTTTTCGATATCGACGCAAACGGTGCTCGTTTTGTGTTCTAACGACCAAAAACTCATTCTTTCATGCTTGCGAAACAGCTTTTTCAATATCGACGCAAACGGTGCTCGTTTTGTGTTCGCGGGACAGAAAACTCATTCTTTCAGACTTGCGAAACAGCTTTTTCAATATCGACGCAAACGGTGCTCGTTTTGTGTTCGCGGGACAGAAAACTCACTCTTTCAGGTTTGCGAAACAGCATTTTCAATATCGACGCAAACGGTGCTCGTTTTGTGTTCTAAATACCAAAAACTCATTCTTTCAGGCTTGCGAAACAGCTTTTTCAATATCGACGCAAACGGTGCTCATTTTGTATTCGCGGGACAGAAAACTCACTCTTTCAGGCTTGCGAAACAGCTTTTTCAATGTCGACGCAAACGGTGCTCGTTTTGTGTTCTAAAGACCAAAACCTCATTCTTTCATGCTTGCGAAAACAGCTTTTTTCATTATCGACGCAAACTGTGCTGGTTTTGTGTTCTAACGACCAAAAACTCATTCTTTCATGCTTGCGAAACAGCTTTTTCAATATTGACGCAAACGGTGCTAGTTTTGTGTTCTAAAGACTAAAAACTCATTCTTTCGGGCTTGCGAAACAGCTTTTTCAATATCGATGCAAACGGTGCTCGTTTTGAGTTCTAAAGACCAAAACCTCATTCTTTCGGGCTTGCGAAACAGCTTTTTTAATTATAGACGCAAACTGTGCTGGTTTTGTGTTCTAACGACCAAAAACTCATTCTTTCATGCTTGCGAAACAGCTTTTTCAATATTGACGCAAACGGTGCTAGTTTTGTGTTCTAAAGACTAAAAACTCATTCTTTCGGGCTTGCGAAACAGCTTTTTCAATGTCGACGCAAACGGTGCTCGTTTTGTGTTCTAAAGACCAAAACCTCATTCTTTCATGCTTGCGAAAACAGCTTTTTTCATTATCGACGCAAACTGTGCTGGTTTTGTGTTCTAACGACCAAAAAGTCATTCTTTCATGCTTGCGAAACAGCATTTTCAATATCGACGTAAACGGTGCTCGTTTTGTGTTCTAAATACCAAAAACTCATTCTTTCAGGCTTGCGAAACAGCTTTTTCAATATCGACGCAAACGGTGCTCGTTTTGTATTCGCGGGACAGAAAACTCACTCTTTCAGGCTTGCGAAACAGCTTTTTCAATATCGACGCAAACGGTGCTCGTTTTATGTTCTAAAGACCAAAAACTCATTCTTTCGGGATTGCGAAACAGCTTTTTCAATATTGACGCAAACTGTGCTGGTTTTGTGTTCTAACGACCAAAAACTCATTCTTTCATGCTTGCGAAACAGCTTTTTCAATATCGACGCAAACGGTGCTCGTTTTGTGTTCGCGGGACAGAAAACTCATTCTTTCAGACTTGCGAAACAGCTTTTTCAATATCGACGCAAACGGTGCTCGTTTTGTGTTCTACGGACCAGAAAACTCACTCTTTCAGGCTTGCGAAACAGCTTTTTCAATATCGACGCAAACGGTGCTCGTTTTGTGTTCTAAATACCAAAACTCATTCTTTCAGGCTTGCGAAACAGCTTTTTCAATATCGACGCAAACGGTGCTCGTTTTGTGTTCTAAATACCAAAAACTCATTCTTTCATGCTTGCGAAACAGCTTTTTCAATATTGACGCAAACGGTGCTAGTTTTGTGTTCTAAAGACTAAAAACTCATTCTTTCGGGCTTGCGAAACAGCTTTTTCAATGTCGACGCAAACGGTGCTCGTTTTGTGTTCTAAAGACCAAAACCTCATTCTTTCATGCTTGCGAAAACAGCTTTTTTCATTATCGACGCAAACTGTGCTGGTTTTGTGTTCTAACGACCAAAAAGTCATTCTTTCATGCTTGCGAAACAGCATTTTCAATATCGACGTAAACGGTGCTCGTTTTGTGTTCTAAATACCAAAAACTCATTCTTTCAGGCTTGCGAAACAGCTTTTTCAATATCGACGCAAACGGTGCTCGTTTTGTATTCGCGGGACAGAAAACTCACTCTTTCAGGCTTGCGAAACAGCTTTTTCAATATCGACGCAAACGGTGCTCGTTTTATGTTCTAAAGACCAAACACTCATTCTTTCGGGATTGCGAAACAGCTTTTTTCATTATCGACGCAAACTGTGCTGGTTTTGTGTTCTAACGACCAAAAACTCATTCTTTCATGCTTGCGAAACAGCTTTTTCAATATCGACGCAAACGGTGCTCGTTTTGTGTTCGCGGGACAGAAAACTCATTCTTTCAGAC